>NC_056725.1:303341719-303431719 GCF_019279795.1 Protopterus annectens | reverse complement strand
CCTAAGTACAATTAGCACTTTCGGCGAAACTCGCCTTCATCAGATCTAAGTATACAGAGGGTCGTATTGGTTAAAATAATAGTGAACAACCAATCACGTTACTACTAATGAACACACCTTCATTTTACACCATTGGGGAAGCAGTTGAAAAAGAGCCAGTATTAATGGTTATGTCTACCCGATTTTGCGGCAGCAAATAAGCAATAGTATATGACTAGAAAACAGCTAAAAACTTTATAGATAGAGATTAGATGTTTAGTGGAGTGTAAATAATATGTCCGCCTGCATGTGTGGCAGCAGTTCATTGTAACTCAACAACAAGAAACTTCTGATTCTCTTTAGGGAAAAACAGTTATGTGAAATACAACTGGTAGACACAAACAAGTCTGCCCGCATAATGCGGCCGCAGATAAGTAAAATTAAGCACTTCTTTGGAGCTTGTAAAAATAATTATTATGATACTGGGATAAGCTGCTAACCAAGGACTTTAGCCAAGGAAAATTATAGTTAAGTCAGGATGGCCAATCATTTGCAAACCAATAGGGACTCAACAGTTGCCAGGTAGACAAATCAAATATATACTGGAGTATCTCTCTCCTGATGATATATGCATAAAGAATGACCAATCACAGTCTAGACTTAAATATCATAATCAATAACATATGAGTCCCATGTAAAGTAAATTTAGGTTGAATTACTGTCAACACCATTATAAAGAACAAAACAAGTAAATGTTTGATAAATTGATCCATTTTCAGATATTAGTGAAAAATAATAGCTGTGATCCAGCATGGATCTTTGCTGTTTTTGTAAACAAAACAGATGGTCTTGTATGATTTCATCTGCCGTATGCACGGCTGCAGACTTATACCTGTAAAACCGTTGGTGAAAGCAATTGAAAAGGGACCAATATTTATTGGTTATATCTACCTGCTTTTGCGGTGACAAACAATAGTATATGACTGAAATACAAATAAAAACTTGATAAATAGAGATTATATGATTATAACAGTGTGAATAATACATCCGCATGCATACATGGCACCAGATCATTGTAACTCATCAACAAAAAAAGCTTCTAATTCTGTTTGAATAAAACAATTATGTAGAATACAACTGATAATCACAGACAAATCCGCCAACAAACAAGTAAATTTAAACACTTCATTGGGGCTTATTATAAAAATAATTGTTATAATACTGGGATGAGCTTCTGGCCAATGAAAATAATAATTAGGTCAAGATGGCCAATCATTAGCAGGCCAATAGAAGATCATTAATTGCCAGGTAAGCAAATCAGATATGTACTGGAGTATCTCTCTCATGTTTACATATGCATAAATAATGACCAATCACAGTCTAGAGTAAAAATCAGAACCAATAACATAGGAGTCACATACCAGGTAAGTTTAGGTTGAGCTGCCATTAACATCACTAAAACACAATAAAAACAACATGGGAATGGATTGCCCAATAGATGGACAAAAAACTATCTGATTAAAAAACAAACATTACGTATCAGAATGGCATTTCATGGAAAAAATCGACGGTGCTATTTGAGTTACCTGTCTGCTTATTACAAATATCAAGGTATGAAATAAGGATAACAATGATTTTAAAATAAATAAGAACTCAATGTAGGTTAAAAATATAAATCCATTCAACAGCTGTGTTATTAGGTACTCCTGCTGACCAATCAAAGATAGGATGTCAGCAGAAGAAACCATTTACTGCAGCTCTATAATGAATCAACCAATTCAAAGCTGTAATGAATACTCATGAGATAAATACATTCCTACAATGATTGAGTTAGTGCGAAACATCGTAGACAAAAGCGCTAAGACATTAGAACATGTCTACGGTTCTTAATCAGAATAATGTGTTATACTACTGCAATATTTTCACTTCTATGAACTAAGTCTGGCCTTTAAAAATAATCACCGGTAAAGATGTAAGAATAATTTAGCTGAATAGGACTGCTGCCAAGAGAGTGGTTAGAATCAAAATAAAAACTCATAATCACCTGTGTTGCTACAGACACCATTTTGTATAGAGAATAATAAATAACAAAATAAAAAGTAAAAACTCTACTAACCTATGACAAACCAAACAAAATTAGAACACGTAATCATATCACTGATACTAACAATCAATGAATGAATTGGAACAAGATTTCATGGGCAAAAACACCAAGACATTTGTATGTAGAACTCTTAATCCTAGGGGCATAGTGTATTAGCCTACAATGATTTTAACATTTCTGTAGACTAATTCCGCCTATAAAGGAAAACATTAGTTGAGGTGATCACAAGTAACCCATACTAGTTCAGTATGATAGAAACTGCTGTCAAATGAACAGGTAAAAATAAAAAATAGTATTAATAAACCAATTACTCCCAAGGGTAATGTCAAGGGTAATGTCACCTGAAGATTTCATAGGACGTGTGGGTAAAATAGTCAAAACTAGGTTGGTGTTAATGCTATGATTAGATCATTCACTACGGATGTACCTTTGGGTTACATCCAAAAAAGGAGGCTTAAAGCCTACAACTAAACTAAGAATTAACAATAATATATCTAAATAAATCTACAAGGTAGATAGCAAAGAAAATGCTAGGTATAAAAAGCAGAGTAAATCTATACCATGAAACAAACTAAGAATAAATATCAAATACACAAAAGGCTTCGAGCAATGATCAAGAAAATACTGAAAAAATGGCAAACCTAAGCATGAGAAAGTGATTGTGAGATTAAAATGATGTAAAAGTTAGCTCAGATCAAGCTAAATTCAAGAATATATTACTTATTTACAGAAAGGCACCTATTTTTAAGGGCTGATTTAAATGGAATCATGTTGTTCAAACCAGGAGATCGAGTGCACATCTTAGTGCAAACATGGGAAATGGATAAATAGAATAAATGTCATGTAATGTACTTCTGTGATAACCAGTACATAAACTACACCTGTGAATCACTTGTGTGTAGCACATCTGTTAAACACAATGATCCACACAGTATATACTATCTGTAGATCATGGTTTCAAGTCCCGCATTTGTATTTTAAGGATGAAACCTAAGAAACACTGTTTACAGAGATAAAACAAGTTTAGCTTTGTTTCTTGCATTTGTGTATCACCTACCTTCATGCAAACCTGGCCTAATGTCTCACATATGAAGTAAGCAGAACACCTGCAGACAAGACGCAGACATTCTCTATTTCAAAAAGGATATATTGTTGCATATTTTGCTTTCCATCGTAAAATCCCACTTAGCAGCATTGTTCACTGGTTAGCAATCTTCACCAAATACTGCTGGTCTAGAATACCTGCAGAGAGGAAGCAAACAGTAAACAATTTCAAAATGGATACATTCTATCAAGTACGTTGGCCACAATGCAAACACTCTAAGTGGCATTGCGCATCTGTTAACACACAGAAGTTAGTAATAAATATGAAAATATCCAACTGTTTTTTTTAAGTATTTTTAACTATACCTGTGGCAGTAGGTGTTAAGTGTAAGTTTCCAAATATGTTTACTGTTGTTCCATTTTTCCAAATATTTTTACTGTTGTTCCATTTTTCTTTATATTAAAACTGACATTAAAAACCATTACACAGTCCCAATTTTAATTATAAATAACAATAGTGGAGCTCATATGAATTATTTGTGTGACTGAGGACATACTTACTATTATGGTTCTGTAATCACAATGGTGTTCTCTGACCCCGGATGGCTTTCAGACTTCAATAATGCTCACACACACATAAATGTAGAAACTAGGACTTTAACACACATACATGGTTAACCCCTCAGTCTGTTGTGTATATTTATATATAATTCATGGGTATGTCTGAAAAGTATTTCTTCTGTGGCAAGGATGAAAAATCATCACTGTGGAAGAAAATGTTTTGTCTCTTATGCATAAGTTTAAAACCCACATAGTAAAAATGAATTTTATCAGTGTGTAAACCCACAAAAAACATGTGTCAGGGCATAACATTTATGAATCCAGTACATGTCTGCAAAGTTAAATTACTTAACAGTTACAGCAGCAAACAACCCTCAAACTAATGCCAAGTGTCAGATTAACCTTCCAATTGGATCTGGTCATCACCAACATGGGGTCTCTATGTTCCACACCAGAGGTATACCCCTCATTGGTAAGATCAGACCATAAACTAATCTTACTGGACATCCATATTCCATCCCCACCCCTAGCCAAGGAAACCACGGTGAAGAACTTCTCAAAAGCAAACTTCACACTTCTCAAAACCAAGGTGGAATCCTTCAAAGCCCCCGGGCCAGTGGAAAATACGGCCCAAAATGCAGAATCCTTTACAAAAGCATTCTATGGACACCTACAGGAATGCATGGAGCATGCTATCCCAAATAAAACCAAGACTCACTCCTCCAAAGGCAGTAGACCTGTCTGGTGGACCTCGGCCATAAATAAGCTATACAACAGAAGGAGAAAGCTACTACATGATAGAGCAAAATCCCAAAAAGGGAAGGTGTCTCTGATTAGTACTAGCAAGAAACTACGATCTCTCATAAAATCATCTAAGGCCAGCTTCGAAAGAAAAATTGCACAAGTCACTAAAGATAATCACAAGGCCTTCTTTAGTTATGTCAGAAACCTGTGAGACAACTCCCAGATATGCTCTGAGTTAGTGCAAAATGACAAAAAATACACTGAACCCATAGACATTGCCAACATCCTGGCAGAAAGTTTCAGTGCAAACCCCCCCCCCTTCCCCCCCAAAAGAGCAAATGTCTATCCCAACAGAGTGTAGCCTTCCTGAGATCACAGATGCACAGGTGAGAGCTGCCCTCTCCAAAGCAAAAAACACAGCATCAATGGGACCAGACGGTGTCACGGGCTGCGTCTTACATGAGCTCCAAGAAGAACTAAACCCTCATATAAAGTCACTGTTCAATCTCAGCCTTACTACAGGATATGTACCCAAGGAATGGCGTACAGCAACAGTGGTCCCACTCCACAAAGGTGGTGCTACAACAGACCCCGGAAACTATCGCCCTATAAGCCTGACTAGCCTGGTCTGCAAAGCTATGGAGCATATCATCATAGAAATCATAAACAAAGACATTGGGAACCTCCAGACACTGGATCCTACCCAATTCGGCTTTGTTAAGGGCAGACCTTGCCTCTTGAACCTGGTCAACGTCTTTGAAACAGTTACCAAAGCCATAGATGAAGGGAAGGTAGTCCACGCAGCCTACCTGGACCTCGCAAAAGCCTTTGACACAATACCCCACTCGGGCATCATAAATAAGCTCACCAGCTTAAATATCAACCCCTATGTCACAAGATGGGTTGCAAACTGGCTCAGGGATAGAACCCACATGGTCAGAATAGCAGGTGCCATGTCAGACTCTAAACCAGTTACAAGAGGCATCCCACAAGGATCAGTCCTGGGTCCTCTCTTGTTCGGTATATATTTCTCAGAGGTACAGGCTAACACAGGTGGACTATGGCTGACCAAGTTCACAGATGACTGCAAACTGGGTGCTGTAATCGACTCTCTGGCTGACACAAGCATCCTCCAAAAGGGTCTCACAGAGACAGATAACTGGTACCAGAGCCATGGCCTAAAGCTAAATGCCAAAAAGTGCATAGTCATCCCCTTTGGGAAAAACAAAGTGCCCACAAAATACCACATAGGTGGTAAACCATTAAGTATGGAAGAAGTAATTAGGAACTTGGGGACCCAAGTAGATAGCAATCAGTCCTTTGACAATCACGTTGCCAAAGTGGTTAGAAAGACCTTCTATATAGTCCACCTTATCATGAAAGGATTCACATCTAGATCAAGAGAGGTCATTGTGCCCCTCTACTCATCACTTATCAGGCCCATAATTGAATACAATGCCCCATTTGGGATGTACCTTACCCGACACCTGCAGCAACTGGAAGGACCCCAAAAGTACCTCACCAAGAGGATCAAGGGGCTCAAACAGATGCCCTATGCAGCTCGGCTAAAGAAACTCCAGTTCTACTCAGTTGCATACCGCCTACTCAGAGGCGATCTGTGTCTGACGTACAAAGCCATGTCCAACCCAGAATTAATGGACATGCTTCACCTCAGGAAATCCAAATCCCTTAGAGCTACATGCTCCAGGGACTTGAACCTCAGCACAGAAATAAATAGGATATGCTGGAGGAACAGATTCATATCCCAGAGGCTCCCCTCACTCTGGAACAAAATCCCAATCCATGTTAGGCAGAGCCCCTCACTGACCCTCTTCAAGAGAAATCTTGACGAGTGGATGGGAGATGGTAAGTTTACCCCTGGGATCTCTTCTTAACCTTAAAAGGGCTACCTTCTGTGACCTACTATACAGAGGCACAGTCAACTAATCTAAAAGGGTGGCGAAAGCCAAACACACTCTGGCTAGGCTTATAAATGCCCTAGGGCAGATAGTCTGGTATCAACCTATGAACCTATAAGCCTATGAATTTCAAAAAACTGCATTTGTCTTTGCTTAGCACTGTTGTTTTCTGCTTAACACCATGCAAACAAACACAGTTGGCATTATTGTTCAGGTATGCACACTACCAGTAAAATTGATAACAAGCATTAGTGGAAAATCACTCTTAACTATTGCCATTTTCCCTGGAGAGACATAGGCAGGTCATTTACGGAGCAGAGGTGGGGTGTTGAGGATTCCGGAATTTTCATTGGACTCCTTGTAAAGCACCACAGCTGAAGGCTCTTGCTGGGAGACTATACTGGCTCCCAGTACAAGTCTGAGGCAAGGAATAGTCTGGCCAAGGATGTCTCAGTTGCGACTGGTATTCCATGCACTGGAAAACAGTGTAGACATCATTTTAATGACCTGAAAAGAAGCAAGCAGGATACACTCAACTAGTGGCTGGATGAGTTCAGCACTGATGACATCCCATATTTATGCAAGTATACTGATATAGACCATTTATAGTAAATGGAAAGGTGCATATAGGCAAGACTAGTATGCATTATCATAATGTTCTTCTCATGTTCTCTACTTTTTACTCCACATCCAATCAAAATATTATGGTGAATAGAGATGCCAATGCTGACCATCTAGACAGACTGAGGGAAGCAAGGGGTATGTATGCAGCACAACATAACTATTATTTTAACTGAAGTATTACTCTTCTATACAGTAGTAGCAAATTAAGCTAACTGTAAATTAAGCATGAATGCTTCAGTCTGCAGCACAAGTCAACTGCAGCAGTCAAGTCTAATACTGTAGTCAGACATTGTGAGTTCAAATACCACAAATAAATAAATAGAAGTAAAATCCTTTAAAATATTACATAATTTAATTTCAACAGAAGTGGCATAAATGTTCTGCTCTTAACTTAATTTGTATAATTTGACCAATCATATGTGCAATATATACACATTGCAAGGATTACTTTGAGCAATCATTACTTAAAGTTTGTAGTTGTTAAGAAGTATATTTAAATGCAAAACTACAAATAAATATAAAATACTTTATTATTGTGACAATGAATTATAGGCCACATATGATGGTATTAATGATCTCTTTTTTTTTCCTTGCTCCAACCCTTATGTCTCTTTTTTTATTTTTCTATGTATCGACAAAACATTTCCATGTCATCCATCACTGACAAATCACAAAATGCTTTACAGCACAGGGAGGTAGACCAACCCCCTTGGCTCAGTCTTCCCCTGCTCCACTGGCTACTGCACCGATGCCCAGCACATCTGGGACACAACCTGGCAGCACTGCCTCCACTGCCCTTACACTACCTGGGCCCTCCATATTATGTAACACTACCCCTGCAACTGGTGCTGTGGTACCCTCCAGGAGTACTGGCAGAGGTGGGGACTTTATCACCCACCAGGAGTTGCCAGGCTTCATGCATAGGGTCATGCACAGCATCAATTCTGCACGCCTACACCGGATGGAGAGGATGCTATTTTATGGTCCAGAGTAAAAGACATAAAGCACTCCTACAGCCATCAGAGTAAGGAGACAGTAATGCCAGTCCTGCAGGTGAGGACTAGATTCTCACTGTCCTCATGTTTGATGGGATGGGCATTTGTTGTCCCCTCCCTAACCACAATTATGGTGTCCCCCAACCTGTCATGTCCCTCACAGTCCATGTGCCTTGTCCTGTTTGCCCTGTTTGTTTGCATCTGCTTCTTCACCTACCCTACTTACCTGACCTAGAAATACCTATGTCCCTTACCCAACATTCCTCTCTTAATGAAGTAAAAAAAAAAATAGGCATCTGTCCCACAAAAACAATATCATCCCATACATAGCTTTCCACTTCCCACACATATTCCTGACACACTTGATTCAGTCCAATTGGCTATACAACATGATTTCATTGCTGGCATCCATCATTCTTGAGGTGACAGTCCAAATTCAGCTAATGTGCTGTGTGTATTTTCATTTTACACTGATGAAGAAGTGGATAGCTATGGTTCTTCCCTACCTCCCTCCTGCACATTCTTATATAGCTTTCACTTTGTTCTTCCCCCTGCTTGGCCCCAATTTTGCCACTTTCCTAGCTACCCCATTTTAACACCTTTCATTTGATCAATAAATAGAAGCACACACCACACATATAAGCAAAAACAAAAAAAACAATGAAGCCCTTCACTTTTTGTCCTCTGTGTTTGCGCAGAGTTTGGCATCATGCATCAATGTCAACCAATTGTGAACAGCTCTTTAGTGGCGTGGTTACCTTTGTACATTGGTGCTTAAATATGCTGTGCTAAGGTTACACCTAGTAAATGTAGAATAAAAAATTGTGTCATTGCATTATAAATTCATATTTAAAACTATTAGCTACACCTGGATTCAAACTCTGTATCATCTGTGCTCAAAAAGAAATCTGTCAATGCATTTACACCAGCTGCCACAGAGTCAGCTAAACAGCAGGTGTGTTTCTTACACTCAGTACTATCCATAATTTTTTCAATGAAGCAAAGGCTTGCATTTGCTCTTCAGTTAACTGTGTGCAAATGGGGAAAGCAGTATAAATGAGTATCTGACATGTGCAAACACTTTACCATCTATCGCACAAATCAGCTGCTCAGTGGTGTTCTATGGAAATTGCACATTATCATACATTTTTGTTTGCTGCCCACTTAGTCTTCATCCTATGAAAGTACATTTAAAAACACAAACAAAGGAAAGGCACTTTTTAAGAAAAGAACACATATTTACACTGTAGCCATCTGTTACCTGCACCCATGCATTTGAAATGTGGTCTTTCAGTACTTGTTCACAAATATATTAACTACACTACAGAAATAAATAAAAAAATGCTTTCTTATATACCATGGACATATTTATACTGACAATGCACTTTCAGATTTTCCAATACTTGTAGTAATGTGGACAGCTGTTTGCATATAGTTTGAATGCTATATTTTTAAGGTATACCTGCACATTGGAAGCACAACAGCAAATGCTACACTTTGCACACTCCTCAATCTGGTAACATGCAGATCTTTAATATTTTGACAGTTGTACATGGCTAGCTATCCATTTCAGACAGGCCTCCCAACATCTATTCTCAAACATCCAATGATGATGTCATCCACAATAAACTGTCTTGCAGCCTTGTAAAAGTTAAGACTTGTGCCATGGTGCTTGCATTAAGTACGGGTTCTCCAGTATGTATATATATAGTTAGGTAGGGGTTCTAATCTCAGTGCAACCAACTGGTGTGTGTGTTGTGTGTGTGTGTGTGTGTGTGTGTGTGTGTGTGTGTGTGTGTGTGTGTGTGTGTGTGTGTGTGTGTGTCTAGTCAGAAAAGCATAACTGTGTATCCTGCAGTCATCACTACAATCCCTTAGAAGTTCAATATTTTGACAGTTGTAAATGCCTACACATCCATTTCATTCAGGCATCCTGACATCTTCTCTCAAGCATCCATTGATGATGTCATTCACTCTAAATTGTCCTGTAACCTTATAAAAGTCAGATGTGTGCCGTGGTGCTTGTGTTAAGTACTGAGTCTTTTAATCCATATACTTGGGTAAGGGTTCTAATCTCACAGTTAACTCTCCAATTCAGAATTGTGCTGTGGCACTTGCGGTAAATACTGAGGTCCCTAGTCAATGTAGTTAGATAGGTAGGAGTTCTGTTATCACTGTAGTCAACTGGTGTGTGTGTGTGTGTGTGTGTGTGTGTGTGTGTGTGTGTGTGTGTGTGTGTGTGTGTGTGTGTGTGTGTGTGTGTGTGTGTCTGTGTGTATGTGTCTGTGTGTGCATGTGTTTGTTCACTTGGTTGACATTAGAGAGAGCATTTTACACCAGCATTTGGGATACTGTCACTACCATCTTCCTCTCATGAGACTCAACTGTCATTACCTATATCTATCTCTCATGCATGTTCTGTTAATGTCACAGGCTAGGTTAAGATGCCTAGAGTGAGTGACTCTTGTGCCACTAGATTTTTTAATATGCAGCATTTCCACCAGCACAGGGTCAGGGATTTCCCTGTAGGCTAGGCACAAGTCACCTCTCAGCAGCCTACATGAGACAGACTTCAATAATATGGCTTTCAGTCTATCCACATACGTCATGGTATGGATAGGAGGTCATGTATTTTTTGGTGAGAACCCCTGTGGTTTCTCCAGCTGCTATGGGTGTCTGGTGGATATATGCAAAAGGGAGCAGTACTCTATTAGTAGTCTGATGAGGGTTTAGTACAGTGGTGTTATAACATCTTCAGACATGGATGTGATGCCCTTACTAATGAGGTGCACAATGTAGAAGGCTTTTCTTACCACTGTGAAAACTTGGTGGTTGAAGTTCAGTTTGCAATCTACCTGTGTTCCTAGGTTTTTAACCACTGAGTTTGAGCTTGCAGGGGAAGTGTAGTCAGTACTGTAATTAGTGGGAATTCTACTTTGCTAGAGGCATTAATAATGGCATTTTTTTGTATTTAGTTTTAAACCATGGCTTTGGCACCAATAATTTGTCTGTGTTAGCCCCTCCTGTAATATGTTAACATTGTTTGGGGATTCAATGATTGCATCCACTTTGCAATCATCAGCTAGCTTAGTAAGCTAAAGGCTGTTTACTTTCACCTGGACTTCCAAGAAATAGGTTCCGAACAGCAAACGGTCCTGCACAGGTCCTTGTGGCATGCCACTGATGACGGCTCTATTGGTAAAGGTTGATTCATCAACTTTGACAGTATGTGTTATGTCAGTGAGGCAATTGGCTACCCATTTAGTGTCAAAATGGTTAATCCCAAGCTGGGAAAGTTTCTCAGTGATACCTGAGTGGGGGATTGTGTCAAATGCCTTGGCCAAATCAAGATAGGCAGTATGCCCTGTCTTACCTTCATCCAGGGCTTTTCTGACTTTCTCAAATAAGTCTACTAGGTTTAATAAGCATGATCTACCTTTAATGAAGCCAAATCAGGTTGGGTCTAGAGTTTGAAAGTCATCTATGTTCTTGTTAATTTAGTCCATGTTGATTCTTTCCATGGCATTGCAGATGAGATTAGTTAGACTTGTGGGTTTATAGTTCCCAGAGTCAGTTGATGACCATGCTTTGTGCAAAGGGATTACTGTTGTAGTTTTTCACTCTGCTGGAACAAAGCCAGTTCTCAGGCTATGGTTAAGGAAGATGCTAAGTGTGTCCATTAGGTCCTGTTTTACATTGCTTAGCAAGCAACCTGGGATGTTATCTGGTACCATTGAGGTCATGTTTTTATACTTGAAGAGTGCAGATATGTCCGGATGTCTAAAGATCCCAGACAGAGGACTGGTGTCAGGTATGCTTTGGGGTATGGCCAGTGAGTCCAGTGGAGTGAAGTTTGTACCAAATCTGTCAGCTAGCGGGTTGCAATTTCCTGTGGTGCAGTTTCATGTTTAGACTCCTAGCATTATGCAGCAGAACCTTGAGATTGCCATCAGTAGATTTCATTTCATTGGAACTTCTGTTGCTTTGGTATTGCCTAAAATAGGTACTATGGGGGAGGCAAGCACCTTTGGCAGTATTTGACAGCCTAGGGGACACAGGTGGAGACCATCGCTGGCAGAGCAGAGTGACCTGTCAACCATGTCATCCCAGGCTTAGAGATACTGGGTCCTCCTGGATTGACACCAGAAGCTAAGCTAATGGTTGAAGTTGATCATTTTTTGTTTATACTGTGGCATCATCCTGTGTGAAGGTAGAATTCTCCTTAGGACTAGGGTCATACCTGCCTGGGACACATAATCTGAGAGTTCAGTCATGTGTCTGTTCATATAGTCCAGAGAGGTATGTCTGAAGTAATTCACCCCAAAGTGAACTATGACAAAGTCATAATCGTACTTGTTGTTGACTGACGTGAGTGACATGGTATGATTTGCTTGTATGTATATTGTTGGCGTATTAGGCCATGTGTTGTTGTAGTGGAGCAGATCAACTGTCAACACAGTTCACATTCCACCATCATAGTGACAATTGCAGCATGGCACACATGTGCAAGTGTCTACATACCATCATTACATGCTCTGTCACACACAGCAATGTAAATTTGTACTGATTACATATTCACGTAAGTCTTGTTTCATACACATGTTGTGATATAAACAACATTGTAGCACATGTTTTGATACTATTGCAAACTTGTTGAATTCGTTGTATGTGCAGTTGTGTTGCTATAGCCAAGATTATTAAGTGGATCAGCAGCACCATTGTGTGACTATTAGCATTTGTGTCAGAAAATGCTCAAACACAGCTTGCCCATGAAACACTTATAGGCATATGTTGTGTAACTGATGTAAGTACATGACACTGGTACATTTGTATGACTGTGTGCATAGTACCAGTGTGTGGAATGTGATGAATGACCACATTTGTATTTGTAGGTCTTTTCACAAATCATTTTTTACAATACATTTGAAATCTTAAGTGCAATACACAACTACGAACAGATGTGCATGTGGATGTCACCAGACATACCCAGCCAGGGGAAATAAACAATCAGCTAGCTGACAGTATATGTCAAATCACCCCGTCACCACTGTCCATCAGCCAAAGTATACATGCAAGCATTACTCAGTTTCTATGCTAAGGAGGGCAGCACACCTGTGCAATCTTTACATTTAATAACATAGAATCAATGGGTCATGGCAACATCACAGATTGCCTATAGCATGACTCAAAATATGGACCTACCAGACACAGTTGGCTCCATACTTCAACACAGCCTCCAGACAGAATATGTTCCCACAGAAGGGTGTACATCAACATGCATCCATCTTACTAGGGGGAACATCACCTGATGCATGCAGGTAAAGACACATCCTGACTTTTCTAAATGAACACTTGTAATATCCCGGCTCTGTGTGAAAGATGTGTTTGATTTGTTCAGGCTACATCCATGTCTGTTTCATCTGTTAGATGTCCTCATGAAGGCCAACAAGGGCATGCATAATGACAACACTATCATCCTGCGGAACTTGACTAGGCCAAGGCATTTGACACAAATCCACACTGAGGTATTACTGTGACACTGTCACAAGTGGCCATAAACACCTATATCACCAAGTGGGTAGACCACTGGATCACATATGTGACATATAAATATGCTAAGGAGTGTGAAGCAACCTATATCTAGAGTCAAGTGATCAGATCCATACTTCAGGGCTGTGTGCTAGGCCCTTGCCTGTTGATTATTTAAGTCAGAGACGTCAAGAATGACATATACAAGCTTTGCCCAAACAGCTTTCTGGAAGACTGCAGATTGTGGACAATCATTGAATCCAAGTGTGATATTAGTATAATGCAGGCAGTATCCTCACACACACACACACACACACACACACACACACACACACACACACACACACACACACACACACACACACAAAGGATTGCTGTCCCAGCCATGAAGACACAAGAGAAGAAACAGATCATGGAGTAATTAGTTACGTTATAAAAGAAAATACACAATCTAATGAAAATGTAGACAACTCACCCCTATGAGCAGACCAAGTGGTATGTCACCTGTGTACTCAGGTAGGTGCTATGCAGAACTTCCACCAGCATGTGCCCACAGTGGTGAATACTCCTTGTATGTAACACAACTCCTGAGCATGTGCAGGACATCTACATCAAAGGCCATTATACTTCCATAGTTCACAGCTTTCATCACACCAACAACTGAGTACAATGCACCCTTTTTCATGTACCTCCCTACACATCTTCTAGGAATGCATAACTTAGGTGTACCACATTTCCCACAGTGAGCTCCCACACATATTATTGGCCATTCCTAAGTATTCATTTTGTTGCATAAACATTAGTGTCTGACAGTGTGGAACCCCCATCAAGGTGTTATGCCATATGCGTGTATGATGCATGTTCCTGTGATGCACACAGTACATACACAGCTAACTGACAAAATTGATGGCATGGGTTACCTTTGTTTCAGTGTGGATTGTTCCATATATATATATATATATATATATATATATATATATATATATATATATATATATGCCATGCACACCTGTCAACTAGCCTGGATTGATCATACTCTCAAATATAAGTAGAGCAGTGCCCTTCCTAACACCTCCAGCAAATGCTAAAGTTTCAGGACAGTGTGCTTGATTCCCCTCATAGATTGCTGACAACTCATAATAGTTGTACAAGTGTGTTTGTGCAAAACCATCTATGATCACTCACAATCACATATATTATGTCAAAGACATGGAATTACTGGTGGTATTATTCTGATATTGTCCTTGATTGTGCTTGCTTCTGTCTACTGCTGTCCATGAACCTGTTATTATGTGACCCACTAGGCTGAGACCTCTGCTGACATTACAGTCATATTCAGGAACTCATTTTGCACAACTTCACAATATACACCTAACCTCTATCATATATACCATCCCTGATATATGTCCTCTCCATTGTTCATGTCAGGATGCTGATATCACAAAGAATCCTCCCCATTGCTATGTCACCTTGTGTGACAACCACATAATATACATTCATTGTGTAGTCCGTACTGTATCATGTCACTATGTGATTAGAGTTCATGCTACAACTGTCTTTATTGATATGCCCTCATCTGCTGTACATTGCCATATATCACCTGCCTCTTTCCCTGTGTTCATTCCTGCAGTTTGTTTGTATGTCCCTATTCAATATACATACTTCCCCTTACTGTTTATTTATAATTCAGTCTATGTACCCTTACGGATCATTAACAGAACCTTTGTTCAGTATGCCTGAAACAGGTTTCCACAATACTCTGCAATGTATTCATTTTCATATACTGTGTTGGAACTATATACATTGCTTTATTAATAACCATGGTAATCACTGTGGCATTCTGAGCAAACACACAGACTTAGTCTGCCCATAGGTAAACAGGCTTACATGTCTGCTGCTGTCCAGCTGCTTTACATGGTTTCCTGGCTGGCAACACTGTTACTGGTCACAAAGCCACACTTGTTTACATTTAAACACGGAGTGCAGCATGTATATACAATTAGCACTACTGCTCACTGCACAATCCCCAGGTGTAATTATTAAGTTTTAATTTTTTGTAAACAACTTACAGTATCTCAGCAACCACTCAAGTTATACACACAATGTCAGTAACATTTTCTTCACCCACCTGGGAACTTTCATATGAAGCTAAGCAGTTCTTGGCAACCATGTAGCACAGACAGGTATTTAGAAAAACATGAAGTGTATGACAGTATAAAGAAATATTATAAAAACATCAATTAAATTATCTTTATCTGCACTGGACAGTGGTTAAATATCAATGCAGTTGTGTTTGTCAATGTGTAAGCTTTAAGATGAAATAGTTGAATGCTTTCTATGTAGCATTGTTTTGGAATTATTAATGCAAATATAAACAAACAATATTTGACACCTACAGGAGTCAGTAGGATGTAACTGCAGAAAAATCTACAGGCATCATTTGGCTGCAATGAGTTAAATGCAACAGGTTAAAATGTGAACAAGACAAAATATGCAAGCCAGTGAATCAACTGCACAAGGAACACATTTTAAAAAATCTTAAAAACAGAGGAGGCAACAGAATAATTTTAACTGCAACTAAACAGACTGATTTTATAACTTTCTACAGCGGACTGTTGCATAACTACCACTATATCACTAAGCATATCGGGTAGATGCAAATGCACATGCACATTAGTCGATGTTATGCATACAGCCTCTCAGAAAGCAGGTTATGTTTTCTCTTCTACAGTCCCACCATAAACTGCCTTTTTGCTTCAAGTTTGACAATAGTTTCTTGTCAAGTTTGAAAAGAGTTCATTAAGTCCATAATTCAGGAAGAAGAAAATACAGGAATCTTGAGTCAACCTTCTCTACTAATTTGTTGTTCCCAAAATCAAAATGATATTCTCAGACGGAAAAGACAAGGCCGCAGCAGCTATAGTTCATTGCTCCTCGGTCGGTAGTGTGATTTCAGAATGAAACAGAATTTCATTATCTTTCAAACCAAGCCACAAAAAACACAAACAGTTCCAGTTTCATTTGTGGCAATCCAGCTCTTTGCAGAAAGCAGTGAGTGTAAAAACAATAAACACTTCCATTCTAATAAAAAAACAGATATTAATTTCACCTGTTTAATGAAACAGACAGGACTTGAAAATTTTACATCTAAGAAAACACTGACCTCCTGACATTTCTCTCTCCCAACAGACAGCAAGCATGTTTTCTTGACAGACCACAGGAAATGTAATTTGGATAGAAAGTATATTTTAAATTATACTGCCTAGTTCAATATTGACAGCTTTCTTCATTTGTAGTAGTGACAGCACTCCAGTGGTGGATTATCCTAGTATAGAACTGTAATCCCGAACTCCATCTATAAACCTAAGCATTTTGCCCACTAGCTCAGTGTAACACTGTCAAGGGAGTATGATGTTTACTTTTGTATAGCTAGGGTTGAAGCCTCTGGTCAGTCCACACCATTCTGAAACATTACTTCTCTACAGCTGCACACGATTCTCTCTTGTCTATAGTCTGTGAATAAGATATACTGCTGGTTTCTTTTCTCCTTTGGAAGAAATCTGGCTGTACAGCCCCCAGTCCATATTTTGAAATATCTACCTGCACAATAAATTATTGGTTATAATCATGCTGATTAGTACACAGGGTCCACTCAGTGCACTCCAGGTCTTCAGGAATGATTGTTCATAAGCCACTTTCCATGTGACCTTATCTGGCATGTTCTTTCAGGTAAAATCTATAAGAAAATTGGCCATTATACTATAGTGAGGGACAAACTGTGTGTAGTACTCCACCATTCCCAGGATTGCCCTAACTTGCTTTTTGGTAAAAGGTGTAGGACATGCTCATATAGTATTGACCTAGGCAGGCTCAGGTCGAATCTTACCACCGCTGTCCTGATGAACAAGGTAAGATATGTCTGCCATTCTAACCTGACATTTGCCTTAAGGGGTAACCCTGTCTTTTTAGTCTACACATCACTTCCCCCAGATGCTGAATGTATATTCAAGTCACACCTGGCCAAATATAGTGCAATTGTTTAGGTAAGCAAGAGCAACAGTCTGCAACTCATGTCACATTGTGATCTACTAACATCTGGAAAGTTATTGGACAACTTTTCATACCAATCAGCATCTTGGTTGATTATAATAAGCCAAATATGGCGACTAAAGCTGAGTTCTTTCTCTTGCTGCTGTTGTTAAGGATACCTGCCAGTAATCCCTGGTCAATGTAGTAAAAGTCAGACACTTTTCCAAAACCAGCTGCTCCAAAGATTCATCTGTTATGGTCATTGGATAGGTGTCTGCCTAAGTATGACTAATTAAACTGCTGTAGTTTACAGTAAAACTGGTGTTCACATTCTTTTTGTTGGCACTAACATTCCTGGTGAGACCCAGAAACTATTGGCTTCCATAAATACTCATAGTCCCTCACCCTCTACAGTTTATCACATATAATTTGTTTCACTTGTACTGCCAACCTATAGAGAGCATGTCGGAGTATCCACTGAATTCCTCTGTTCACATGGGACTCCACCAGTTGGGTACAGTCTGGCTTAGCAGTGAGCATATCTTTAAACTTTTGTAGTACTACTTGGATTTCCTGAAAGTGAGTAGGGGATACCTACTATCACAGCACTATCTCAATCACTGTAGTGTCAGACCTACCCTCACTGAAGTCTGACACTATACCCCCTCTCTAATTCTTCCTGCAATCCAATGCAAATGCTGACTAGTAATGACTCAGTTGATATACACCAACACATGAACCAGCACTCCTCTCACTTTGGTGAATGGATAAATAAATAGCACAATTCCTTACTAAGCAAACATAGCTTATTCCACCACAACAGCATGCTGGTTTTGGCTTAATTAGCCTTCATCAATGCTTCAATACCAACAAACAATGTTAGAAGACTTAAATGCACACCCCTTACAAATGATTGGTCTCTTTGTCCAACATAAAATACTGAACAACTGCATGTGGCCAGATATATGACACAATCTGTACCAGTATTTTTGAACCAAGTCCATAAAAAAGCTAGTGTTACAAGCAAAATTTGTAATAAGGGTAGGGGGTCCAATCAGATGCTTTCTTGGTTGTAACACTAGCTTTTTTATGGACTTGGTTCAAAAATACTGGCACATTCTACTGATGGATGATCATTTAAAAAACGTATTACCTGGCAGATTTTTCTTTTAGAAGGGGCAAGACTTTGGAGGAATGGTTTAATCACTATAAGAAAGGTGACTTAGCTAAGCAAATTTTGGGACAATTGACTTCAAGGGGTGCTGTAGTGAAAGGTTGTCATCCCTGTGGTCATTGCAGTTTTTGTAAATATGTTCCTAAGGCTGAGTGCTTTTCATCTTCTAACAGATCAAATGTGTATCAAATTAATATTATTGGGAATTGTTATACAGATTGGGTCATATATCTGGCCACACGGGGTTGTTCAGTATTTTATGTTGGACAAACTTCACGCTAATTGAAACTCAGGATTTCAGAACATCTTAGTGACATTAGATGTGCCAGAGGATCCAATGCTTTATATAAACATACTTTACAGAATAAAACTGCAAGGTTTCATTTTGTTATTATTGATAAGATTGTGTTAAACAGGGACAATAAAGGAGGCTGGCACACAATATTAAGTAATAAAGAGAAAGGTTGGATTATTAGGCTGGAGCTTTGTTTCCTCCCGGACTTAATGAGAATTTGTAAGAGGCCAATCATTTGTAAGGGGTGTGTATTTAAGACTTGTAACATTGTTGGTATTGAAGCACTGATGAAGGCTATTTAAGCTGAAACCTGTATGCTGTTGTGGTGGAATAAAGCTACAGTATTTTTGCTTAGTAAGGAATTGGGCTATTTGTTTATCCATTCACCATAGTGTCAGGAGTGCTGGCTCATGTGTTTGTGTATATCAAGTGTTTTTTTGCTGTGCACCTGGCCTTACTTGCATGAATCATTGGTAATAATGACTCAGTATCACAGTAGAATTTTCTAGCATTAACATAACAATGTTTGTGTTTCTGCCTCCTATTTTGCAACTCTACCAGTTAATTAATATTGCAAATTGCTCTTACAACTGGGAAAGATCCCCTTCATGTTTCTTGCAGGTTACTTTTCCAAACAGGGATAACCTTCAATGTTCATCATTCCCATTGCTGCAGTAGAGGTTCATTTCTGGGAGATAAGTCTCTGTTGAAGACCCCCTCCACTCAGAAATTACCCCTTTTATGAAAAATAATAATTTATCTGTTTTTTTTTTTTTACTAAAAAGCAGTACTTCCTCTTTAAGAAACTCAATATTTTTTCACAGTATCAAAAATTCCCTGTGAGCAACTATTAATTTTGACTTTTGTGATAAATTGTGTACTGCTTGTGTAAATTTTGAATTTTGAGGGACAGAAAAGTTTATAGAGGAATTAGCGGGAAATTAAATGTCGGTGAAATACTTATAATCACCTTATGTCAATCTACTTGCCATTTTGATACTGTCAGAGTTTGAGAGCAACTGCTTGAATAGTACTGACAAGGGATTCAGTTCTACTTTTATTTTTCCACTCCTAGAGCCAATAACCTATGACCGCAGTTGAAAAAACAAGTTTATTAGTCCACAGGACCTGTTGTGTTCCAACTGGATTTTACATTGTGATTTTTGTGGATTACATTTGTGAATTGTGACCTGTGGACTAATAAACTTGTTTTTTCAACTGCGGTTATAGGTTATTGGCTCTTGGAGTGGATTTTACTTATTTGTGTTGTTTGCCACTCTTTTACCACACCGTGTTGATTTCCTACTTTTATTTTTCATAACTTAAGGGACTGGGCAAAGTGGTGAGAGTGTAAGTGTAGTGGTGCTAAACATTCAGTGGCAACTTACCTTTTGACCAATTCACTCCAGCAATGCTTACAGCTGTTGTTGCTTCTTCCCCAGTTCCAGCATGGATATTCCACTCCACTCGCAGTACCTGGAGACAAAATATCTCTTACTAAGGAGCTCTTGTCATTGTTGTCTCAGTCTGTGCTTCAGACAATAGTGGGTGAACCTGCAATGGCCATTGGTTGTTCCTCAGGCCACTCACTTTTCTCTTTGGCTTCCTCTGTTGTAGTTCTTTCAACCAGCATTAACCTGGGGTCAATCACATCCTCTTTGTCTGTTCCAGTGTATGATATGGGCATGAACGAACCATCTTCTCTGAGTCTGAAAGTCACTCTGAGAGATTCTTCTAAGGGAAACCAGAGCAAGAGACCATTAGACCGGGCAGATGTTCCTCCTTTGTCAGTCCACTTCTGCTGGAATTCCTATTAAGAAAAAAAAAGTTAAAAAGTTCCTTACTTTGAGTTAACAGGCATTACAGACAATCCTGGTATGCAGAAGCCTTTACAGATGGGCATTCTCTGTCAGATTATTCCTGATGAAACAGGGTCAATTATTCTGATTTTGACAAAGATAGGGCTTCTTCTCAATCAGATTCTGAAGCCCAACTCTTGGATTATGAGGAAAACTTTAATTTGCATCCTTATGTGGAAGAATTGTATTTTAATCCTACCATTTCCAGGATGAATGAGGAATTTTTATGAGAACAAATAAATGTTTTCCCCTAAACAGGGAAGGTATTATATGTTATCTTCTACAGGTGAGAAGAAGGGTAAAATGTTAAGTCAGTATAGGTGAGAGAATGTTTTCCTCTTCTACTTTACCCTCAACATTTTGAATTACTAGGCATATAAGTGAAAATTTATACTATGTCATTTGGACAGTCTGAGGGAATTAGCTTCTACTTTTCCTACAGAAGAAAGCCCTATTCTAAACCAAACTGTTTCTTCCCTTTTTTGATATCTAAACATGCTTTACAGAGTGTGTGATTGCTCAGATACTGTCTAGGGGCACTGCTACTGCTACAGTGTTGAGAATATATGCTTGGGTACATAACCCAAATTTTGCTGATGAAGTATTGTCTGAAATCTTGCCTTCAGCTTTAGATATGGAGGTACTGTTTGGCTCTTCTGTTACTAGGTTCTCAAACAATATGATGGAAGAAGGCAATTAATTTATAGAGTTTCTAAGATATCTCATTTATCCCAATACAAATCTTATAGGCCCCCCTCTTACACTAAAAAAGAAATAAACCAAACCAGCTCTTTTCTGACAAACAAAATGCAAAAGAGAAATAGACAGAGAACATGACTCTACCAGCATTTCTTACTCTCTTCCTTCTCACCCAGCCAATATCTCAAAAAATCTGTCCCAAATACTGGCTCTCAATATTTCACTTTGCAAAACAATTGTCTCTATCTCTTGGGTGATAAAGGTGGTACAGGGAAGCATCAGGTACAAAAATATTATTCCAGAGGAATACCTTCCCACCCTCCAAACCAAACAGAACTTTCTCCTCATGTTCTTCAGTCTTTAAACAGACGGTGACTCATAGAAAAACTGCCTTTAACACAATGGGGTAAAAGTTTCTATTCCAGAATGTTTCTGGCACCAAAGAAAGAGGCCTCTTAAAGACCAGTACTAGATCTTTTATTTCTAAATATTTATGTTAAAGTTCCAATGTTTGAAATGTTGACCTTACAGGAACTCTTATCTCTCATTCCTCACATAAGTTCCATGGTAAATCTAGATTTACAAGATGCAGACTGTCATATTCCCATAGCCATAGGCTTTAGGAAATTTCTAAGTTTTCTGTTTCTGGGCCACAATATAATTTCTCTGCTTTACCCTTTGGTTTTATATACAGCTCCAATGGTATTCAGAAAATGACTAGCTCCAGTCATAGCTTATTACAGACTGAATGGCTTTCACATCTTTCCTTATTTAGATGATTTGATTCCCTTTGCAGATTCTTTATCCAGATGTCAAACAGTATTAATATGGGTTGTCTCTTTTTACCCGTCTGGGCTTCCATATAAATATTGTAAAATTCTCCTTGACACTGATCACAGGATTCTTATACAGTATTATCTTCAAAATGCCTTTTTAGCATAAAACAAGGTGTTTTTTTCTGGAATTTTTCCTGAAATTCTCCAACCAGTCTCAGATATCTGCAAGTGAATTTCTCAGGAATCTAGGGTTCATGGCTTCCATTATTTTCATGAGGCCTCTTGCCAGATTACACGTGAGAAAGATAAAGTGGTTTGTAAAAAACAGATGGACCCAACATTTACATTTGCTGGAGTATCAAATTCTAGTTTGTGGCTTTATAAAAAGGGAACTACTTTGGCGAAGACAACAAATTCAACTGAATCCAAGTGTCCCCTTCTCTCCACAGAACCCAGTCCAATTTGTCACTGCAGATGCATCATATTTTGCTTGGAAGAGGTTTCCAAAGGAGTAAAAATTCAAGGCCTGGTGAATCCTTCAGATAGACTAAAGCATATCAGTTTAAAAAAGATGTTAGCTTTGATCCATGCCTTAAAGTGTATCCATCACCTTTGCTCCCCAGGACTTCCATAGTTAATTATAGACAATACCATGGTCATGTGGTATATAAACCACAGGAAGGTACAAGGTTGTGCCCCCTATTCAAGCTGGCAATGATAGGTTGGGAGTTAGTTCTTCAGCATTTCTTAATTCTCCAAGGATCTTGCATTCCTCCAGAATAAAACATAATGGTAGATAAGCTGACCAGGGCAGTCCTTCATAAATGAAATCAAGTGAGAAGGTCTTCCAGGAATTGATCCACTTGTAGAGAATAGCTCACATAGATATGTTCACCTTATTTCAAAACAGACAACCAAACAATTTTTGTTCCAGGGCTCCTTGCAAACAAGCCTGGTAAACAAATATATTTCCTTTCCTTGGAAATTTTCTCTTATGCATTTCAACACTTTCCACTGATTTCCAGAATAATTCTGAAGATTCAAAAGGATACCCCAAAAATAATTGTGGTGCCCCCCTTCTCTTTTAGTCAGGCAACATTGGTTCTCCCTTCTTATGGAAATGGCCAAGTACAATTACTACAAGTTTCCTCACAGACTGGATCTACTAACATGTTGACAGGGGAGTTTCATACATCCTAATATCAATTAACTTCAACTGACTGCCTGGATGATTCAGTTTTAATACCTTTTAGGCACTTATTTCATGAGGACATACAGCAAGTACTAAAGGAGGCAAGAAAGCCTGCTACTAAAAAATCTTATTCTGATAAGTGGAAGCAATTTTCAAGTTGGTCCCTAGCCAATAAGCAGGGGCCCATCAGGGATTTTTTTAGTATTTGCACTCAAATATTTGTGTGAGTTACTTTCTTCTGACCTTGCTTGCACCTCTATAAAGGTTCATCTTGCGACCATTTTAGCATGTATGCTCATGGAGGCTCCTCTTTCTTCTCCATTTGTTTTCAGTTTCTGACAGGGATTTTACACCTTAAACCTTCTTGTAAATAGGACACTCCACCTTGTGATCTCAAGTATGAGCTGGAAAAAATGACTATGTCACTTTTTGAATCTGGACATGAATCCAATTTAAGGTTCTTGACTTGGAAAACTGCACTCATTATTGTTTTGACATCTGCAAGATGTGTATATGAGTTGCAAGCTGTCATGGTGGGTGAAACCTTTCTGATTTTCCATGAGGATGTGGTATCTTTAAGAACAAACCCCTCATTCATGCTTAAAGTGGTTTCAGACTTTACTTTGAATCAAGCCATCAACTATCTCCTAGTTTTCCACCCAGAACCTAAACACCAGAATGAGAGGATTCTGCATACTCTGGACATACCTAGACAGGTCAGGTACTATTGTGACTCTTTAGAAGAGCTGATCTGCTATTTATTTCCTATCAAGGGGCAGAAAAGGGATAACATACTGTATGTCTAAACAGACAATTTCCAGGTGGTTGCCTTCAGCTATTAATTTTGTTATTCCCACCATAGCAAATCCATTCCAAGCAGTATCAGCTCAACTAGAGCCTTGTCTTCTTTGATGGCATACAGGAAAACAGTGAACTCTAGACTGATTCTTCAGGCAACTACATGGTCCTCTGTATATACTTTTACAAAGCATTACAAACAGGATTCCTTTACTAGGTCCAGGTCAGACTTTGCTAGGAATATTCTCCGGGGGCTCCAGATGCTCCTGGATCCATATCCATCCTCCTCCCATGATTAATAGGCTTTGGTATTCAACCCATATAACTTAAGGGCTACTGCAGTAATGGGAATGATGAACGTACTACAGTTGTACTTATCCACAACGGTAGATGTTCAAATTCCACAGTGCTGCAGTAGTCACATTTACCTTCCACCCCCTAATCTTGTATATAGTTGTAGTTAGGATATAAAGTAAGGTTTTGTTTGTTTCTACTTTATATGTTTTAGTGTTGCTATTGGTTGGCTATTTCAGGATGTTAGGCTCTTCTCTCATTGTATGAGCAAGAAATTTGTAAAGAAGCTTCACACTGACTGCCGATTTCTCTCCTGGAAATTAGCCAGTCAGCAGTTAGAGTCAATGAGTGAGGAGAGCCAAAGCTTTCTGAAGCTGGATGGTTGTTGTTTCCTAGGTGGGAAACAACCCATATAGCCAATGGGCGACTGCAGCAGTGATGAATTCCAGCATCTGCTGGTATGCATAAGTGCAGCTTATACAATTATACTTTACTTTTTGGTGAGCAGTATATTCTCAGGCTGTCACTGTCTGTCATTTGTTGCTGTCGTACTTGTGCTAAGTGTTGCTGCACCAACACCATGAGCTCTTTGGGCACAGTCCTCAAATTCAGCACCTACCTCACAACAGATGCTTTATGGGACTTGACCACCCTCCCACTCATCACAAACTAAGTCTAGAAACCCCCCTCACTGATCATAAAGTACCTCAAATGTTGAAAAGCCTGTGGAGACTTCGTCCACCTCCTTGGGTACAAAAAGAAGATGGGGCATGTACTTATCCCACTGCCACGCCCACTTAAACTGGTCTATAAGGGCTCTCAGAATGGTTTTAGGAGCAGAAATCACTCCAGCAAGCCATTGCTTTGCATAAGGTACATGAGCAGTTTTTAGCTGCTTTACTACACACCTTTTCCAGAAACAAATCAGCAGCTCTGAAATAAAGCTAACCCCTCTGTCTGACAGTATTTCACAGAGAAAGTCTACTCAGCTTAAAATTATTAACAGAGCCTCAACAAAAGACAAAGCTACTACCTCAATGTATCTAGTAGTAGTCCACCACACAAACATATAACTTTTACTTATGCTCCTTATGGTATTAACAAGCCCTATAATATCCATGGCTACCTTATGTAATGGCCCTTGGCAAAGGCTCCAAAGCAACCTTAACTTTGTCTGCTGCCTTGACAACCTTTTGGCACTGCTCATGCACCCTGAACAATAAGCATTTTGCATAAACCTCCTCTTTGTATGCTTTATGTATAGATGGACTGAAAGGGGAATATCATGGGCTATGTCCAGAAATGCCTAATGGTAGGCCCTTGAGACAGCCAACTGCCTAATAACTTCTCCCTCTAGCCCCATCCAGAAGTCTGTTCTCTTTGCAGCATCCCCTTTTGATAGTATACAGACTTCCTGCGATCTTGAGAGTCAGGATCTTCCTGGACTACATCTTTTAAGTGCTGTAAGTTGGCATCTATTTTCCTGAAATAACCACATCACCAGTCTCCACTGCAGTTATGGGCAATGGCTGGATCTCCCGTCTAATGCATTTGTACAAGGTACTGCATCCTGAAAGTCATTTCCTGTGATATCATCGAAAACTGTCTCCTTCTTGTCTACTTGAATCACTTCACAGTTCAAGGAATTTATATATTAAAATCACACTGGCATTATCTTTTTGTTTTTTACAGCAGTTTCATTTTTTTTCTATAATTTTTAAGTGTGAGCACAAAACATTCAAATAGGATGATTTCAGGTATGGAATTGTGAGATTAAGCAACAAAATCTAATCCTCCAGACATGATCCAATGATAACCATTAAAAAATGGTTTACTCCATGTTTGTATGATCTGAGAGGCATGAAACTTATTGATGTTATTTAAAAAGACTAAAAGAGGAATGTTGCCAAAAACTCCAAAGCTGCTGCTAGAAAACAGCCAGGTAGGGAAGCAAGGAAACGGGCATGGCAGAATGCTGAGAAGAGGTTCCAAACACAGAAAATCAGCAAAGAGAACCCCAGAACTCACGGGAGGCAAAAATAGATTGCATGTATTCTGACATTTTGAAAATCAGCAATACGCTGGCAGAATGTATTGCTGTGAACAATATGTGGCTTCAGGAGGTAAAGAAGGCTCTGTCCTCCCACTCAGATAGAATAGTGAACCTACAGTGCACTAGAAGAACAACAAAGGAAAACTGGTGGAGATAGGCTTAATGCAGGAGCAAGTAATGCAACAGGTCACTGAATTAGAGGACAGGTCCAGAACAGACATCTCATATTCATGACTATTCATAAACAGATTGAAGGAAAAACTGCATGGAATGTTTTAAAAAATGCCTGACTGAATGGGTTCACATCTTCTTGAAAGCCTGTATTGGAACAAGTGCACCATGCTAACCTTCCAAGGGCTGGCTCCAACAAGTAGCCAAGCCTGTTACTGGTTAAATTTAGTTTATTCATGCAGAAGGAAAAGATTCTATCAATCTATAGAGAAAGGGTGCTATATATAAAGTGGGAGATCCCCAAATTTACGTTTACAATGATTACTCACTGCAAATTCCAACAATGTTAATATACTGCAGACAGAGTTAATGCAGACAAATGATTGGTGCCAAAGCCATGGAGTAAAGCAAATGCAAAAAAATGCATTATTATTCCATTTGGAAAAGCTGACATCCCAGCGAATTACATTATAGACAGCACCCCCAAGTGTAGACTCAGTGGTATGTGATCTGGGTACTCTAGCTGATAGCAACTTAAACTTTGACCACCACATATCCACAGTAGTAAGAAAATCTTTCTTTGTGGCACATCTTACAAGTAAAGGCATTGCAGCTAGATCTGAGGATGTTATAATTCCATTATACTCTGCCATCATCAGACCAGTAATTGAGTACAATGTTCCATTTTGCATGCACCTCACCAGACACCTGCAGGAGGTTAAGGAGGCTCTGCAACAATCAGAGACACAGAGAAGATTCGCACCAAGAAATCACAGGGTACACAAAACAAGTCTTACACAGAAAGACTGAAAGTCCTGTCACTGTATTCTGTTTCCTACAGGTTTCTAAGGGGGTGACCTGTGCCTGGCTTACAGGGCAGTCCCTGACCCAGCCCAGATGGAAATATTACATATTTGGAAATCAAACTACATGAAGGTCACTCGGTTTAGGGATCTTAACCTAGCCTCGGACATGAACAGGTCATGCTAGAGAGATAGATACATCTCCCAGAGACTGCCATTTTTCTGGAAGAAGCTACCAATTCACATGAAACAAAGCCGCTCCTTGGCCCACTTCAAACACAACCTAGATCAATGAATGGGTGACCACAGATTCACTCCTGGGGTGGTGCACATGTCCCTCCTGGACAGAGGAAGATGTTATTAAGATGTTAAGACTCTTACTTCTGTTAACTTCACTCACCTAACCACCGATAATTGGGGCAGCTCTGGATAAATATGGCTAGGCCTGTAAGGGCTCTAGGGCCATTAGCCTAGTAACCTTCTATGAACCTATGAACCTATGAAATGAAACACATTTCGTGCAGCCTTCAGGATTGGCAAGGAACTAAATATGAAATTAAAAATTTTGTATCCTGTTCTTTTTCATATTTTTTATCCCTTGGGGCCAAAATCATATTCAGATCCCATGCAGACATTGGAAGACCTGGAGAAGAGGTACAGAGATATGGAGATATAGCACTATTCAATGGCAGCCTACAAACAGGCATCATGCCACATGAGTGGATGACTGTAAGTGTTATCCCTCTGCACAGAGGTAGGCCATCCATGGACCTAGGAAATCACCAATCCATAAGCCTGACTACAGTCTCATATGTAAGATCATGGAAAGAATAATCATGGACATGATAAATAATGCCTAGGAAACCTTCAGACATTGGATGCAACCCAATTTGGTTTTGCCAAGAGCAAGTCATGCCTACTCAACCTGGTGGATTTCTTCAAGAATGTCACCAAAGCAATGGATAAGGGCAAAATGGCACATACTGCCTATATCAACCTGGCCAAAGCATTCACCACAACAACCCATGCTGTCAATGTAGACAAGCTCAAGAAACTTGGCAGAAACTCTGATGTCACTTGCTGGATAGCCAGCTGGCTCACAGATAAGACATTAGAAGTCAGGACAGGTGAGTCTACCCCCACAAAAAAGGCAGTCACTTCTCTGAAGTCAAGGCCAATGTCAAAGGCATCTTGCTGACCAAGATTGCAGATGATTGCAAACTAGGTGCAGTCATAGAATCTCCAAAGATATAAACACCCTTTAAGAAGGCCTGACTCAGACTAATACTTGGTTCCAGAGTCATTGTCCAAAACTCATTGACAAAAAAAATGCATAATAGTTTCTATCAGAAAGATGACCACACCTGGACATTACTGCATTAATAATACACCCCAAGTGCTGACGCTGTTGTCAGGGATTTGGGAATGTATGTAGTAGGGACTTGGCCTTTAACAATCATGTGAATACTGTAACAAATAAATCATTTTACATTCCACAATTTATAAGTAAGGGTATGGTATCTTAGTCCAAATATGTCATTGTTCCAATGTACTCAGCTCTAATCAGAAAAAACACTGAGTACAGTGCCCCCTTTGGTATGCACCTGACCAAGTATATGCAACAACTGGAGTGCCCTAGAAGGTTCTTCACAAAAAAAATACATAGTAAATAAAATATGTCCTGTACAGACTGCCTCAGAGTCTTATCATTGTACTTGGTCTCCTACAAACAGTTGAGGGGTGATCTATTCTTGCTCTCCATAACATCCTTTGATGCAGCCCTTATGGACCTGTTGTACATCCGTAAAACATAGATTTAGAGGCATATGATCTAGTGATCAGAACCTCATCTACATCATAAATAAGACATATTGGAGAGCCAGGTCTCTATCTCAAAGACTACCCCTTCACTGAAACAGGTTCCCATCCATGTGAATAAGTTCCTTTCTGCACAAATTCAATTGCAACTTGGATAAGTGGATAAGTAATCATAAATTTAATTCTGGTCTGCCACCCATGTCCCTATTAGAAAGAGGCAGGTTGTTAATGCTCAACCATTCATACCCAGATTATATTCCATATATAATGAATGATGTCATAACCTATCTAATACAGTTAGGAAGCATGGCTAGGGATAAAAAAGGCCCATTAGGGTCATTAGCCTAGTAATCACCTATGAACATATGAACCTATTACCATCATAAAGGCATACGTGCTCAGCTCACCATGTTACTGGACTAACTGTTGTTGTGAATATAACTGTATGAATCTCAGACCTTACATCTTAAACAGGCAGCACTGTAACAAAACACAAAAATGTGTGTACACATCTTGTAGTCTTGCAAGCATCTTTTTCTGTAATATTATGTAGCTGAAACAGACCATTTAAAAATTAGTTTTAGACTCCTTTGTATCAAAAATTTGCTAAAGTATTCTTAGTGTGGCAAAATTCAGGACTGTCAAAAGCAATCAATGAATTAAAGAGAGTTAAGGCCTGTCAGACGCAAACAGTGAATTAAAAAGTGTTAAGGCATGCGTAGCTGTAGCCCAGGTGTCATATAAAACTAAATAGCAGAAACACATAATAACCATAATGGGAGCATGTATAGGGATCGATATCCCTTTAAGTGATTGCCAATCTATTGAACAAAAATGGCTGAAACAACTACAATGACATTCAAGTTTTATTTTTTCTCCATTGCTGAGTGGAGGATATATATGTGCACGTGTGCGTGCGTGTGTGCGTGTGCGTGTATATATGTTTGTGGAGGGGGTAGGAGCTTGCCTATTTAATCCAAGGTTCATCAAGAGTTGTTTTGTCCTTTTTTAAATGGATCGTCACTCGGCCAAAGAGTTCCCCAACATTACATGCATGCATTTTGCATTCAGGCTCTTCATTTTTATTCTTTTTAACTAATCAGTAGTACAACCTACAAACTGCATGAGCCCCAAGAAAAAAATAAATACTTTCTAATCATGATATCACGATGTGTAACTATTGCTGAAGAAGACAATTTTATTCAAACTTTCCAGTTAGGAGCTCCTAGATTCCTTTTTTAAGGTGGGTGTTACTAGTTTTCTATCCTGTGACCGTTCAAAACATATTCGCATAAAAAAGCTGTTAATCCAGCAATATAATTTGTAAGTAAGCCAGCAGATAGACAAAAGCTTAATGATACAGCCTGTGGTAGCTGCAACCCTATATCAGCATTTTAGTTTTAACAGCAAAATAACTTAATTCTCTGCTTTTCTAGAAAGTTGTCTACAATCTTGCTGACCTAGGACAGCCTATTGTTTAAAATGGTCCTGAAAGACTCCTGGCATACTCCTGGTCAGAGAGTCCACCACAGAAAGTTAAGAGCAAATCCTGTATGAATAGGTTTACCACCTGTCACACTTTATGCGGGGCAGTTGCATCTGCGAAGAAGCATGAGAAAAATTTCCTGAGAATCTAGGGCACAAAATATTTCCTGTTTTTGTTGTAATGCTTGCATACATCATTTGCTCAAATTCTATAACAGTGAGCTTTTTTTGTCAGAAAGTGAAACCCTCACATTTACAATGGTTTTGTGCGTGGCTTGTCCTGGAAAATCTTACAGTTTCATTAAGAATGTTCCTATTAGGGCACATGAAAAGGTGGCAAATCTATGTATGAATGAACTTGAGCTGGACCTTACATTGGTAATCTCAAGAAGCAATAACAAATCTAAGGGACACTGAATTCTCACATATGGTCTTCAGTTCTTAGAGGTTCCTTCTCAAGGTGGTAAAAATGTTAAGAATATAATTAGGAGGTTTTTCATCTAAACTAAAAATGTGTAATGTTGAAGCATGAACATGCAAATTTTAATTTGTTATTATCCCTAACAGTTATTTGCAATAAAAGAAATCTTGCCATTTAATCATAATATGATTGTTTAGGATATTTCTGAGAAATAAAGATTGGCATACATTAGTTCAGTTTTTGCCTTCTAAAGGATTTTACCTTTGCTCTGTGATCATCTGGCAAGCATCCTACAGTGGTAAAATATAATTTAAATGTGTAAATTTCCTTGAAATGTGCTATGTTTTCAGCTTGTAGCTGAAAAAGACCTATATAGATCAATTCAGCCATCTATTAAAAAGAAATAAATAACTCCCATGTCAAAGTATGATTTGCTTTATCATATGATGTGAGAGATTTAATGAAACTCACATCTAAACATTGACACGTTGCACTTTCATTAAATAGTGAGAGCCCCAGAGATGAAAATTTTAGATTCCCTAAATAGCATATCCCTTAGTCTATATATTTGCATTATAACAACATACCTATTAAAGAAATGTAAAATCCATGAAAAAAACAGACAAAGCAGATGAGTGAAATAGAAAGAAAATTGTTTTTTAACTATTCCCATGCAAAGTGATACATGATGCTAAAGTAAGGTCAGAATGTTGACCATAGTGTAATGACCTGCAAAATATACCCGAGGGTCAGGAGAGTGCTTGGATAAAAAATCCTTTCTCACAAATTGCCTATCATTTAGCATGAAGTCCATTTGTTAATTTTGTAAACAGTGCTGTTTGAATTTCACATCAACATGATATTGACAGTGTGACTCTAATCCTGACAGAAAGGAAGTATCAAGTTGCAACATGCTTCAGGATGCTTCTCAGGTCTATCCTCACCTGAAGGGTTTTGGCAAAACATTACTGACAGAAGGAAATACTCTAAAATACAAGCCCCAGGTAAAGACACTCTCTTTGCTAGTTTCACTTAACCATTTACCTTCCAAGTATTCACTAAGTTCTATTTTAAAGCTAACCTCTTCATTCTGATATATTTGTGCTTCTGTTTAAATATTTTTATCTATTTTGATTAAAAAATGTTTTGATTAATTATGGTTCCCATGATCTTTTTAAAAAATCTGGAATAAGAATATACTTAAATAAGCATACACTCAGCAAACCGGAAGTTATTTCAAATGTTTCAAATGCTTTTGCCTGTTTGCTAGTCTTAACAACTACTAATACAAACCTTTGTTAAAGATCAGATTTGTGTATACAGCTTAAATTTCTGCTAATCTCTACAGAATCAACAAATTCATTTTTTTTTGCATTTATTTTACCATTCATTAAATGGCCGTGGCCCAGGAGGTATAATAGCAATAGTTTGGAGTCACAAGCAAGACTAGCAATTTGGGCCTGCTTGAATAGCTATAAATGAGTCAATTATCTACCTCTATGTATATCTTTTACATATATATATATAGATATATATATATATATATATATATATATATATATATACCACATACACACAAATATACACACGTCTACATGCAGTATAAAATTATTAGTAGCATAAGCGTCTAAATGTCTTTTGTGGAGTAACAATGGATAAATGAGCTGTAATGGGTCAGCATTTTAACTGCGACATGTCATACTTTGTAAGCTGCTCTTGAGGATGTGGAGCTATATATTATGAAACCAAAAGGAAATGATCCATGCATTTAAATTGCACAGTCATTACATATTAATATTTTCAGAAGGCACCTGATTGCAATATTTTGAACAAATCCTACCACAAGCTACTGCCGTCTTGAATGTGCATAATTTTTTGATGTTGTGTGTCTATTCTGGAAATTGATTTTGGACTGATTGGTTTGCACTTGCCTGAAGTAACCTCTAATCATTCCCATCCACTTATATGCAGTGGCCCATTACAGGATGCACACACACACACACACACACACACACACACGCACACACACGCACGCACGCGCACACACACACACACACACACACACACACACACACACACACACACACACACACACACACACACACACACACACACACACACACACACACACACCTACTGCCAATTTGGTGGCTCATAATTCACCTACATGTTTGGGATGTAACAGAAAACAGAAGTATCCAGTAAAAAACAATGTGGACACAGAAAAGATGCCTGACTCTACAAACAACCACCCAACCTAAGAAATGAACTGAAGAATCAAGTGCTGTGAAGCACTAACCACAGCACACTTGGACCAGTTACAAACCCTTTCTACCATTTCAGAATTCCATTAATTGACTGCGTTTATGTGGGCTTTCACAGGTACTCATTTTTTCCTTCCAACTTGCAAAACATGTTTGATTAATGCCAAACTATCAACACATATGTGTATGTAAACACACACATAAATATAAATATGGAGATGTATATACTGCATTTACTCTTGACCCTTTGGACAGGGTTATGGCTAAAAAAGATTTGAGAGTGTTCAATTCACTTACCTGGTTAACAAATAAATAACAGTAAATTAGTTGTCTCAGTATTAGCAAGCATATACTAGCTGGAACTTTAGTATGCAAAGCTTCCTACTGCCTAACTTTTTTGTGATACATATTCTTAATATGAAACATCATGGTTACATCATTATATAGCCCAAATTCCCAATTGCCCCAAAGTACTGTCTGGCTATGTCATCAAGGTCACACAGTAGTCAAATGAAGGCTGAGGGAATCAAACCTTGTACCACCAGTAAGTAGCTCGTAACCAGCTCACAACCTTAATCCTCTTACAAATTCTCAGCCATAATCCTCTCTGCCAGATGTCAGACATAATACTCTGTATGTCTAGATTTCACATGAAAAAGGAGTGATGAAGGGTTTAATGTGATTACTTAATTAATAAAAGGTTATCTAATTAAATTACTAAGTAAATGTAGCAAAGCATAAACAAACCATTTTAACATAACCAGGAATCTAAAGTTGTAGATTTATACCACTTAAGTATGGCAAGAAGCAATGAACTCTACAAGCCAGAAGAAACAGGTAGTCAGTGAACATATGAAAGATGAAGCGGTAATGAAAATGAAGACAGTGTGGTGACATTTAGATCCAAAACTGTTCTCAGAAAATTCACTGCAATGGCTGACACAGAAATGGAACAGATTACCTGTGTATCTACTAGGTACACGGACTGGAGCCCAGTATAACCCCTGGACACACAAACATACAGCACGTCTATCTCATAACTTTTGGTTTGTATTGCCAGAAAAAAATATATGCCAGAAGATAATATAGTCCCAGTTTTTGGAGAACAGAAATGTAAAATAAATCCAGGTAGGAGCAAGGTAAACCCCTTACATAGATTTATTCAGCAGGACAGTACAGTTGTATAAATGTGCTTACTTTAACAGTAGATGTTCAAGTAAATTATTGTTGCAGTAGCATATAAGCTTTATGGTATGTACTGTGCCAAGGATATTGAACATCCAGATAGTCTACCATAGTTTTGGGGTACCTTCCTCATGTACCATGTCTGGTAAAGCACGCAGGCATGTTGGTATAAGAGGGAAGTATGGGAACCAGAAATCACAGTTTTCATACCCTAAAGAAGGCTAAAAGCCTAATGTTCTGGAAAAATACTTCATGTACTAATATGTCATGCCAGTAAAAAGAAATATGTTTCAGAGACAATATGTTTCATTGACCCCACCCCAACCAGGGGAAGACAGGAAAAAAGGAGAAAGAGTGAGGGTGTCAGTACTGCAATAGTAATCTATTCAAACATCTACTGTTACGGTAAGAAAACTTACACAACTGTACTATGTTCATTATTAGATTACTGTTGCACTAGCATATAGTTGCATCAGACGATTGCCACAGCTGTGGAAGAAAGGGTAAAGGACACAGGGTAAGAATCCAGAAATGGAGGCCTGATCAAGAAAAGCCTGTTCAGGCTCTGAAAAAGGAGTCAGTTTTATAGTGTTTAATATAAGTGTGTACTGATGACTATATTACTGTTTCTAGAATAGTTCTAGAGTCCAACTCTTTCACAAATGCCCCAAAAATCAGTATTGCTCTGGTGGACTGAGCTTTGACATTCTTAAATTTGTTTTCCAAGTTCAGAATAGCAAAACCAAGGCCTTCTTTAGTTATGTCAGGAACATGGGCGGAAACTCCCAGATATGCTCTGAATTGTTGCATAACGGTACAAAATATACCGAACCTACAGACATAGCCAACATCCTGGCAGACAGATTCAGCACAAACCCCCCCCCCCAAAGGAGCAAATGCCTATCCCAACTGAATGTAACCTCCCTGACATCACAGATGCATAGGTGAAAGCTGCCCTCTCCAAAGCAAAAAACACAGCATCTATGGGAACTGAACCCTCACATTAAGTCACTGTTCAAACTTAGCCTTACTACAGGATATGTACCCAAAGAATGGCGTACAGCTACAGTGGTCCCACTCCACAAAGGTGGTGCCACAATGGACCCTAGAAACTATCGCCCCATAAGCCTGACTAGTCTTGTCTGTAAAGCTATGGAGCGTATTATCATGGAACTCATAAACAAAGACATTGGGAGCCTCCAGACACTGGACCCTACCCAATTCGGCTTTGTTAAGGGCAGATCTTGCCTCTTAAACCTAGTTGATTTCTTTGAAACAGTTACCAAAGCCATAGATGAGGGCAAGGTAGTCCACACAGCCTACCTGGACCTCGCAAAAGCCTTCGACACAATACCCCACTCAGGCATCATAAATAAGCTTACCAATTTAAATTTCAACCCCTATATCACAAGATGGGTTGCAAACTGGCTCAGAGATAGAACCCACATGGTCAGAATCGCAGGTGCCATGTCCGAATCCAAACCAGTTACAAGTGGTGTCCCACAGGGCTCAGTTCTGGGACCTCTCTTGTTCGGTGTATATACTTCTCTGAGGTTCAGGCTAACATGGGGGGATTATAGCTGACAAAGTTCGCAGATGACTGCAAACTGGGGGCCATAATCGAATCTCCAGCTGACACAAGCATCTTCCAAAAGGGTCTCACAGAGACGGATGCTTGGTGCCAGAGCCACAGCCTCAAGTTAAATGCTAAAAAGTGCATAGTCATCCCCTTTGGGAAAAACAAGGTGCCCACAAATTACCACATAGGTGGTAATCTATTAAGTACGGAAGAAGTAATTAGAGATGTGGGGACCAACGTAGATAGTAATCTCTCCTTTGATAATCACATTGCCAAAGTGGTTAGAAAGACCTTCTATATAGCCCACTTTATCATGAAAGGGTTCGCATCTAGATCAAGAGAAGTCATTGTGCCCCTCTACTCGTCACTCATCAGGCCCATAATTGAATACAATGCCCCTTTTGGGATGTACCTTACCCGACACCTGCAGCAACTGGAGCGACCCCAAAAGTACCTCACCAAGAGGATCATGGGCTACAAACAGATGTCCTATGCAGCTCGACTAAAGAAACTCCAGCTCTACTCAGTTGCTTACCGCCTACTCAGAGGCGATCTATGCCTGACGTACAAAGCCATGTCAAACCCAGAATTAATGGACATGCTCCACCTCAAAAAATCTAAGTCCCTTAGAGCTACATGCTCCAGGGACCTAAACCTCAGCACAAAAATAAATAGGACATGCTGGAGGGACAGATTCATTTCCCAGAGGCTCCCCTCACTCTGTAATGGAATCCCAATTCATGTTAGACATAACCCCTCGCTGACCCTCTTCAAGCAAAATCTGGACGCGTGGATGGGAAATCGCAAATTCACCCCTGGGATCTCTTCTGTGTCCCTGCTAGACAGAGGCACAATAAACTAATCTTAAAAGGGTACCTTCTGTGACCTACTTTACAGAGGCACAGTAGGCTAATCTAATAGGGAGGCGGAAGCCAAATACACTCTGGCTAGGCTTATAAATGCCCTAGGGCAGATAGCCTAGTATCTACCTATGAACCTATGAACCTATTAGTCAGCCACCTAGTAATGGTTTGCTTAGAAAATGGCTGTCTTTTGTTCTTACAATCATAGGAAATAAAAAGTTACTCTGTCATTCTGAAACCTTTTGCCTTGTCCAAGTTGTATCTGAGTTGCATGTGGACATCCAAGCTATGAATATTTCTCTTCCATCTGGTTTGGGTTGAGAGAAGAACAAAGGCAGGTGAATAGTTTAATCAAAAGTAAACTCTGAAACAACTTGAGCATAAATGTTGTTTTTTTTTTCTAAGACTCACCCTGTCCTTCTGGAAAATCAAAAAGGGATGGAAGGATGTTAAGGGCTTGAAACTCAGACATTCATCTAGCTGAAGTCAGAGCAATAATTAAAGCAATCTTCAAAGTAAGAAATTTTAGGGAAGAGCTGGATGCTGGTTCAAAGGGAGGTAAAGTAAGCTTTTCCAATCTAAAATTAAGATCCCAGGAAGGAGCCACTTGATTTCTAGGTGGCCTGAATACCCCTTTCAAAAATTCTTTGCCTTGGAATGATGAGGAACAGTGGCAGGATCTAATAGCAGACAGGCATAAATCTCTTAAAATATGCACTTTGATCAAAGTGTAAGACAAGTCAGACTTGAGCAATGTATACAGGTACTGGAGAAATACTAGTAGCCCCTGTATTCAGTGGATTTCTGGTCCCTATTATGACACCAACTAGAAAATCACTTTTATTTGGCTAAATATGATTTCTTAGTTGCAGGCTTTCTAGCCCCCTTTAATATCCATTGTACATCCTCTGGAAAATAGGTACCTAAATGGGATTAAAAACTCTCATCCATATATTCAGGTGGAATTTAAGAATGTTGGTTTGGATGAAAAATGCCTTTTCCTGTGTGAGTAGTTCCAGTCTCTGATGACATTTCTTGGTAATTGTCCAATGCCAGGTGGAGGAGAAACAATGTTGTCTGGGCCAAAAGGAAGTTAGCAGAAGTAGCTTTGCAGATCCCTTCTTTATCTTTGAAAGGCACTAGCTATTAAAGGAAACAAGTGAATGGCATAAAGGAATATCCATCCCTGTCCGTGAAAAGGAAAATGCATTTGTTCTCCATGTTATTTTGCAAGATATCCTAGCACAGGCCTGTTGTAACTGTCTGTTGTGAATGTAGGCAAACACACCTACTTGGGAAGTTCCACACAGGTGGATAATCTCCCGGAAGTACTCACAGTGAAATAATCCATCTCATTTCTGTACTGCATCTGCTCAGCAACTGTGCAACCGTGTTTTGATCTGATGGAATGTAAGTTATCTGTAAGGAGAGATTATGCTTAATTGCCTGCTCCCAAGCCACCATGGCTAGTCTGCACAGAGGGTGGGGCCTTGCTCCTCCTTGACAACATAGCTGTGGTATTGCCTGTTATGACACTCAGAGTTCCTGTTATCCACAGTTGATTCAGTGCTGCTATAGGCATTATCATGGACAACCTTTCTTTAAGATTTATGTATTTGTGCCTGAAGACAGGTTTCTGTATGCTCAGGACACTGGTACCTTGAGAGATTGTCCTCCATGAAAAATCTGAGGCATCTGTTGTGAGGGAATAGCAATGGAGAGACAAACAGGGAGACCTGGATTCTGCACACCTAATTGGCCCACTAAAATCGATCATTTGTGATGAAATGTATGACTGGAATAGAGAAGGAGCGTGGATGTTGATGTCGGGTCTATACGGGTTTGAGAAACCATCACATGTTTCTTATGTGGAGCCTGGCTGAAGGAATTATTAAGGTGGATGAAGCCATGTAACTGAGAAATCTAAGGAATTTCCTTGCTGTAAAACTGCTTTGGTGAGCATTATCTAGAATTTGCTGACAGTAGAAGGGAATTTTTTCAGGTGGGAGGTTAGTTACCATTAGAGAGGCATCTAGAAGACAAACTAACCCATGAGAAGTGAACAGGACAAAATTTTCCAGAATTAACTTGAAACCTGGGTTACTAAGCTCCAAAAGAGATTCAGAGAAAAGAGAAGGAATGCTAAAGTATCTCAGAAAGTGGAGGAAAGAATGAGGTTATTATCGAGGTAGAGATATATTTGCAAATTCCCTGAAGTCCTCAGAAAGAAATGGCAGGAGCCAAATATTTTCTGACTATACTTTGAGTGGTAGAGATACAAAAGGACAAAGATGTAAATTGAATATGTCACCCTAAACAAAGGACCATAAATAATACCTGTGATCTTTGTGATTTGGGATGTGAAGATACGCATCCTTGAGGTCCAGTGTGACTAAATGAGCCTTTGGAGAAGAAGATGGAAAAGATACTGCAAGGTCAACATTTTGAACTATAAAAAGGGTATTTAGAACTCGGGTCTATATCATTTCATTAAAAACTCATTTCATTGAAGCTAAATTCATTGACACATATTCACTGAAAGCTCACGTCACTGAAAATCCAATTCACTGAAAGCTCACTTCACTGAAAACCCATTTCACTGAAACGTATTTTGTTGAAAGGAATATATGGCCTTTTCCCCACTGTTGTGCAATCCTGGAGTTAGTATATAAAGTAAGGGTGTGTGAGGGGGGCACAGCCCCCTGCATTGGGGGGTGGGGGGTGAAGCACCCCACATAAATTGGTTATATGTTGTCTTCTGGAAGAATTTGTTCATTACACTTGAAAGTATCCATCTATATGCTTTAAAATATTTACAATATGTGGGGAGCTATACCCCCACACCACCCAATGTGGGGGCTATGCCACCCACACCCCCCTTACTTTATATGCTAACTCCAGGATCTCATAACAGTGGGGAAAAGGCCATATATACCTTTCAATTAAATGAGTTTCAGTGAAATGGGTTTTCAGTGCAGTGAGCTTTCAGTGAATATGTGTCAATGAATTAAGCTTCAATGAAATGAGTTTTCAATGAAATTATATACACCCTTAGAACTCATAGGTCCAAAGCTGGTCTCTGGCTTACTTCTTTCTTGGGTACTAGAAAAATCCTTGAGTAAAAGCATTGCCCATGTCAAGAAAGAGGAAAAAGCTCAATTTTTCTTTGTGACAATATAGCTGAATGGAAAACAAGTTGCATTTCATTCTTTGCAGGTAGAGGGATCCCTGACTGTAGGGAGGGGGGATTCCCATTGCAGTCTGTAGTTATATTGAATCATTTAGACTATCCATGAATCTGTACGTTAGACATTTTTCTTCTGAATGGAGGATCCTTAGGGTCTTTGAGTCTCCCCCTGCTATTTTTTTTCTTAAAGTGCTGCTTTTGTAGGTTTCTGTTAAACAGGTTTGAAAGCCTTCCAAAAGAAAAGCCCAGAGCTAGAAGGATTGTTCCTCTGGTAAAGAGGGAAAGAGGAAAGATTGAATTGTTAGACATCCTGCATTAATTTTCATCTTTCCTCTAACTTTTTAAGGACCTTTTCCAAGGAATACCAAAAAAAGCAAATCTTAATTCAAAGGGGCATTTATAATTTATGAGTTGACATCCTCATGAAGACTCTGCAATCTGGACTAGACATAACTTTGCATGACTGTCCCTATGGTTGCAGTTCTGGATACAGCCTTCATTGCATTGATGCACATTTTATGGAGTGTTTGGTAACCTGGGAAGCACAACTAACTAAATTTGATAAACTGGTTTTAGTATCAGAAGCTGGTAGGCTAACAATGGATTGCTGCATATCAGGAAGAATGGAAAGTAAATATTTTGCCATGTGCGTCTGGCAGTTTTTTCGGAAAGCTAAATTGGTCGAGGCGTACACTTTCTTCCTATACCTGTCAAAAGTCCTGCTCTCTTTTTCTTTAGGGACACAGTTAGAAGCAACAAAATTTTGAACTACTGTCCCTGTCTGAAGAATTCAAAGGTGAGTCAGCAATGGGGACTCTGAAAAGGAATGGTTGGCACTTTATAAAGTGTGTCTGTTTTTCTCGGTGTGGTGAGTCATGCAACAGGAGAGGAAGAAGCAGCATTAAAACATCCCCTAAATTTCCCAGAATTGAAGGATAATAACGTTTTTTTAGTAAACCATACTGTGCAAGAGACAGTATCTATTTTTACCTCAGAAATTTCCCTCGCCCCCTCCCTCCCACTTAAAGAACTTTTTCATCATAGAGATTGTATATAAAAGAAAAAAAAAATTATTTATTAGGGAAACCTGATGACAGGGTGTCCTCACATTCAGATTCACAGGGAATGGGAGAGGAAAGCCATGCTGTATAGTCAAGTCCTTCTTCAAATTCATTGATTTCTTCCTCAAAAGTAGACAGAGCTCTCTCCCTTTTTTTGTATAGGAGACACAGGATGGGAAGACTGAAAGGACTGCATTGTCTTAAAAAGTCCCAGAACAAAGTTGTACCAGTTCTTCTGGGAGTCCTTCTGACTAGATGAAGTAGAAAGAGGGGGCAAATGCTTAGTCTTCTGTCAAAGAAAATACTTCAAAAGACCAAAAGCATAAGATTCAGTTCAGGTATCTTTATTCTTGCGCAAGGAGACAAAAAATGCAGTTACAGAGTTTGTCTGACTAAAATCAGAAAGTGTCACAATTATTATACCTTTCTTTCAAGGCATTTCCCACTATGGCTGACGTAGCAGACCACCAGTGCACAATTCTGTTACTTTACAGATGTTTCTCACATTTCTAGCTGACTCTTCAAAGTTTAAAAAATATTTTTCAGTAAACAGGATGGCCTTGACGACCACCAGTCAATTATAACTTTCTTGCTATGTGATGTTACAAGTCTAGGTACTATGGCTAATTCAAGCACAATGCAAGTACAGATTTCTGAAGCAGTTCATTGTTTATAGTATCTAACTTTCTTGCAACTTGTGCACTTTTTCATTAGCACGAACAGAGCTTATTGTCCGTAAGGAATGGATCTACAGAAATTATTATTATTCTCCATTTAATTTCCTGACCTAGCAGAAAATCACCTGCTTTCCAGTACATTTCCAAAGCATAAACATGTATTTTGCTGTGCTAGCAAACTAGGTCAGAGTGCATCTTGCAGTGTCAGAAAGCACAATTTTAGGAAAGCATGTTTTCAGTTTCAAATAGAACTAATGCTGTATATAGAATAAAAACATGTTAATCTTCCCTTATTTAAAATAAGCATTACACACATATGTTATTACATATTTTTCTAACATTTCCCCCCTGTTAATACGTTTTATTCTATTTCAAAAGCATAAACAGTTTGTTTCTTCTCCTAACCTCTTCCTTTGAGGATTTGCAGCTAAGAGAGTCATTCAGTTTAAATTTATGAAAGTGTTTCCTTTTTCAACAGTTCTTCAATTTCAGTACTTTGATACAAAGTCTCAGAAACTGACATGTCTATAAAATCTTTGATTAATTTGTTCATGCAGGGAATATCACAGCAAATACATGCTCCTAACAAAAGTAATCCCACACAAATGGCAATCAGGATGTTTATTAGGATGGAACCCCACCCCCCAAACAATTTCTGGAAAAAGTCCATCAGTGGGTTCGGGCCCGGCCTGGTCATGTCTGACACTTGCTGAATCACTTCCAAATGATTGTTGATTTTGTGTTTATTGTCAGGAATGTATAAACAACACTCGTCTTTGATTAAAGCGCACGCACCACCTCTCGCCGCTAGGGTGAAGTCAAGAGCCATGCAGTTTTGAAGTACCACAGTTCTCATTGCATTCAGTTCATCAGTCATTAATTCAAGAGCAGAAAAAGTTGCATTGCTCATAACCTCGAGAAGTTTGGATAGCTTTCTCAGTTCCCAAATTGATTTAACTGCACCATATGCAGGGGCTATGCCAGCCCAGGATATGATAGTGTCACTCAAGTCCACGTGTGCTAGTTTACTTTTGTATTTCATGGAGTTATGGTTCCTCCAGCCTGCTACGATCTGTCCCATCGGATTTTCAGGTTGCTTGATTGGATTTTCAGGTTTTCTTGTGATGTCTCTGACGTTTCGAATTCTCCCATGAGGCAAAGCTGTAGTGTGTTGTATGGCCGTGACCAGGTAACCCAAAAAACAACTGCCAGACCAATTCTCAGGCAACCATTTGTATGCCTTTTTCCCACATATGAAATAACAGTTTTCTACTTTAATATTGATATACACCTTCCCTGCATGAAACATTTTCTTATCTATAATAGACAGTTGCTTTAAAAGAACAGGATTATGTTGTATATCACTGACAGTTTTATGCAAGGACTCAAAGTATGAGTCATAATCTGCATCACAAATTGTTTCTGCATTTTTAGAATTTTTAGGTTTAATATAACATTTATAAGAAACCGTTACATTACATTTACTCCAACCTACTTGAATCGTGTCATTCTTAAAAAAGCATACAATTCCTGTTTGTGTAACAGGTAGGAATAATGCAATTTTGTCTCTATATTTTACAGGTGTAGTCTCAAAAATCAAGTTTTCCCAGGTCTTATTGACCCCTAGGGGGACAGCAGCCATCAATAATCCCCTGTATGCTGTTGGTATAGCTGTGCAAATCCAACAATTCGAAATATTAAAAGTCTCAGCATACACATATTTGATTGCTTGGTAAGTGTTAAAGTTCGGATGCCAGTCTATGAGTGTTGAATCACGTTTGTTCAGTCTAGCTGGTGTGGCTGAAGAAAAGAAAGGCCACAGCAAAAAGAACATTGTCAGCTGTCTTTGCTGGACTGCAAGTGTACAGCTGGATGTGTTTGTGTTATCCAGTTCAGTTTCTGTTTTTATATTCCCTGTTCTGACAGTTCTGATTCTGTCTGTTTTTCCAATTTTGTGATTTTTTTTCTCCTAGGTTTACCCATTAAATCTTCCTCTTTAGTTAAACTAACATGCGGTATTAGATTCGATTTGTAAAGTGAAAAGAACTCCTGGGGTAATGAACAGCTAACTACACTGCTCCCTTTCATGTCCCAGTACAAATTATACAGTACTAATCTGTTTACATGATTTCTAAACAACTCTTGTTCATATTCTTTGTCAGGTCCTGGTGTATTACAATAATACAGAGTACAGTGCAATAGGTGTTGTATGTCAATACAAAGGGAGGGGAACTTACTGATAGCTACATTCATTAACTCTTCAGTTACTGCTCCAGGGTCAGTCGTAACTAAGTCCTGGCTGTACCAGTAAAATGTCTCACCTTCCGTTTGCACTGCAAAAGTATTAGTCTGTCACTGTGCTTCCATACCCTGCATGTTTGGAACTACTGCTATGCCTAATAGTTGCATAAGATCTCTGCCCAAAAGGTTTACTGGGCATTTTGCAGAAACAACAATTTTGCTTTTCTGGGTTAATCCTGAAACAGGATCTGTTATTGTAATGTTATGGGAGAGAGGCTCCTGATACAGCTGTCCATTAGCTGCTTTTACTAGTATAAAGTCATGTGATTCTGAATTTTCTGGTAGTTTGGAGGGGTGTACCAGGGTTCGTGATGCCCCTGAATCGCACAAAAATTTGACTTCCCTCCCTTCTACCAGGAGTGTCACTTCTGGTTTTGTGTCAGCTAGATAGAGCTCTAAGCTCAGTAAGGCTAGGTCTAATATTTCATTTTCTTCACTATCGGTAGCTTCCTGCACTTCCTCTATTATCACATTCTCTGCTCTTTCTATCACATTCTCATTTGTCCTTTCTCTATTATTCCTATTTAGTCATTCCTGACTTTCATATAGTCAGTCCTCACCTTCATCGTTTTTGTCTTCCACCGCTGCCTTCTTATTTTTCTTGCAATCCCTTGCCAAGTGTCCCTTTTTCCCGCATTTGAAGCACTCACCTCTTTTCTTTCTCCCTTCAAAGTCCTCTGATCGCTGATCAGATTGTTTGTTTCCCTGGGCATTCTTTTTGCCCTTTTGTCTGGACTGTACTAAATAAACTGTTCCATCTTCCACAGCAAATACTTGGGCTTTCTTTTTCTTTTTGTTATTAAAATGCCTTTCGGCATGCCTAGCATATTCAAGCAGTGATTGTATTCTGCTTGTTCGATGGTCTACCATATGTTTAGTAATGAAACTACTTATGGGAGCAATACTGCCTTTCAAAAATGCATTCTTTAACTGCTGCTCATATGGGGAATGCTGTGTCTGGTCTTCAGGCACCTGCATTCCACAGTGATTGTTAAAACATTCTAATAATCTGGCAAAATATCTATCAATAGTTTCACTTTCTTGTTCGATGCATTGATTAATGCAAGTCCAGTCTGCCCTAGGCTTCCATTTCTCAGAAATTTGGTCTGCCAGACCTTTCACTCTGTTATCTAGTTCTGCACTGCTATGCAGGAGGGGCCTAAGTGCAGCATCACGGGGATTCCAGTTGCCACTGATCATGTGCCAATCTGGACCTACTATTTGTCTGACTACTTTTTCTACTTCCTCTCCATTTAAGTGATAACTTAATCTCATGCCCTGTAAGTCTTCTAAGAACTTTCTAAAATTAACTTTTGGATGGGGAATTCCCTCTGTGGCTTTCCGGATGTCTTCCGGTGTCCACAGTCTGTATACTAAGAGAGTTGGGTCCTGCCCTTCTTGTCATGCCTGAGGATTTGGTACTTCTATGAGTGGACATATCTCTTCTTCACTCATAGCCCGTGAATTTCCATTCATTTGATATAATTCAATATCCCCTTTTAAATTACGTGTTCGAGACCTAGTCTCGATAGTATCTCTAACAAACGGTAGTGGCTTTATAGGAATAACTGGATATCGTGGAGGTGGGCCAGTTTGTTATTTTGCTTCATATTCCAGTAAGGGAGCTGGTAAGGGAACCAGAACCGGAGGGGGCGGAGGGGCCAATGCTATAACTAAGTTATTATCCTCTTTGTCTAGAAACATTGCTTTTGAATATTTATTCTTTTGTTCCCTTCGGTTTGCTTCCTCAATCCACCTGTGTGCCTGATGAACTCCTAATTTATGCTGTTTTTTAACCCAACCTTTAGAATCGGATTTTAGCTGTCTAATAAGTTTGATAAGCAAGGATCTTTCTTGTTTCCCATCAAATTCATGTTTATTAACCCATTTAGTATAATATCTAACGTTGTCGGCGCGTTGTGATTGCATATATTTTGCATCTTCGGTTAACGGTGGGCTTTGGGGTCTTTTCGTTTTTGTGCATATATTACCCATTTTGTTCTAACCTTTTAAATGTTACATAACCCTTTTATTTTTAATGTGGTACCACCAAGTGTTTACAGTCCCTTCAGACTACCTGCCTACTTATTCTGTTTCCCTGATCTATGACAAGATAGCAATATTTCTGTCCTTGAATTTTAACAAAATTCTCACAGAACAAATACAATCAAGTCCCTGATCTAAAATAGAAAAAAAGTAGATTCACCCTACCTGAGCCTCAGTGATTGGTCACTCACTGTTCAAACGAAACCCGCCTTCAGTCGTAGATCAGAAAAGTGGCTGGCCCCTTTTGCACGACAATTCAGTCGGAGGTCTTTCAATGAAGAAGATCTGATGTGGTATCTTCCCTGCGCAGTTTCATGCCACCTGGCCCATCTGATCCCAGGCTAAACGAGGGTTTCTGGCTCCAAAGGACCAAAAAATGTCAAAGAAAATACTTCAAAAGGCCAAAAGCATAAGGTTCAGTTCAGGTATCCTTTTTCTTGCTCAAGGAGACAAAAAATGCAGTTACAGAGTTTGTCTGACTAAAATCAGGAAATGTCACAATTATTATACCTTTCTTTCAAGGCATTGCCCACTACGGCTGACGTAGCAGACCACCAGTTCACAATTCTGTTACTTTACAGATGTTTCTCACATTTCTAGCTGACTCTTCAAGGTTTAAAAAAGATTTTTCAGTAAACAGGATGGCCTTGATGACCACCGGTCAATTATAACTTTCTTGCTATGTGATGTTACAAGTCTAGGTACTATGGCTAATTCAAGCACAATGCAAGTACAAATTTCTGAAGCAGTTCATTGTTTATAGTATCTAACTTTCTTGCAGCTTGTGCACTTTTTCATTAGCACGAACAGAGCTTATTGTCCATAATGAATGGATCTACAGAAATTATTATTATTCTAAAGTTTGTGATCTAGTCTCACCAAGAACTCCTCTGTCAATTGTCTTCCCTAGGGCTATAACAATCCACATTACTGTGGTCTAATAACTACTTAACTGATAGATACCAGTCTGTTGAATGGCTTTCCACCTTTTCTCCCTTTCTTCCTTCCTTCCTTCCTTCCTTCCTTCCTTCCTTCCTTCCTTCCTTCCTTCCTTCCTTCCTTCCTATCAATACTGATGTACCACAGGGATCCATTCTTGGTCCTCTACTCTTCAGTATATTCACTAATTATCTACATAAATCACCTCAGCAAACTTCCTTCATACAATATGCTGTCAGATCTACCCTAATATGCACTTCAAATAACCTCATACAATTTCAGAGAATTACTCAAGAAGCCTTTAACTCTGCTGAAAATTGGCTACAGGATAATCACCTGCTACACAATCCCCCAAAAAACAAATTTCTTCTCCTTTATTCAAAATCCCATTTCCAACAAATAAAAACAACTTTAATATTTCTTCCTTAAATAATACCATGACTGATGTTACCTCACATACAAAGCTACTTGACATAACAATCGATAACAATCTTAAATTTGATTTACATATCCCCAACATCATCAGGAAACCCCCCAGAAACTAGGAGCCCTTCATATAGTAAAGAAATTCCTTATCAACTCTGATAAGGTATCTCTACCTACCACTTACCCTCTCTCCTTTATGGATCCCCTATCACAACCAACCTGCGAGCCTCACTTAGTTCTAAACTTGAACAATGCTACAACAAAGTTGCCAGATTTGCTTGCAAAAAGCCTTACCAGACTCACTACTGTTTACACTAAAAACACTGGCTCTAACTTCAACACCTATGTTATACCCAGCCCATCTTAACCGACAAAATCATCTATACCTCATTTGCCTGCCCAGCTTTAGCTCCATGTCCCAATTATATCTACCAAACCACCCCCTTCTGTCAAATGATAAATAACTACTTGCCATCTACAAACCACAAAGGGCTGCTGGAGTCAGTCTCTCTCTTCCATTAATGAGGATAGAACTTGGAATAAAATTCCTATACCAGTCAGGTCTATTTCACACCTTTATCTTTTCAACCCATTACTAAAAGACTTCCTCTTTGCCTCCTGGCACTGTCCTTGTTCTTCATCTGGGACATACCTTTGAGCATCCTTCATCAGTTCCTTCCTGCTATATCTACTTCTAATTTTCACAATCAAATTACCATTCTATTGCTATTTCTCTATTAACACTTAAACTTGCTTATCTCCCCATCCCCCCAATACCTCAGTCTAATACATTTCTTAAATTACTCCTACCTATCTTACACACTACTCTTTATCTGAAAATTCTCAATAAAATGCTTGTATGTTAATGTTTTGAATATCTATACAAATTTTATTATAATGACTACTATGCTATGCAATCACTGAAACTGCATTATACAATTTATTTAAATATTGATTACATTAAATGTGTTAACTTGGTTCATGACAGCCATGAGAAACGCACACATCCCACTGAGAAAGGATACAGTGATGCCCATGCTCAGACTAGTACAATAGAATGTGTATGTGGCTTGCTCAAATCAAGGTTCCATTGTATAAACTCATCAGGAGGTTCCCTGCTGTACTACTCGGTCACCTCTGCCAAATTACTCACAGTCTGTGCCAAGTTGCATAATATTATTCTCAGGAAACATTTTCAACAAGGACACCAAGCCCCAGGACCACAGCTCCCAGGACCACAGGGAGGGCCAGCAGATCCAGCAGATACAGCTGAGAAACCTGAAGGAGAACAGATGGTGCTGGTAGACATAGATGTGCACAATATGCCAAGGATCTGGCTAAGAGACAAAGGACAGCCCACACAATTATCACCTAACTGAAAAACTGATATCCTAAGCACATACAAATATTAACACTGATGCCTGCCAAAGTCCTCAACCTTTATTTAACCACATAATGATTGTGCTCTGTCAGCATCTGACAGAGTCAACTCCCAAGGACACATCTTGTAGCCACAGTATTATCCAAGTTAAGTGATGAGCATGTAAAAAAATTCTCAATAATTACTTTGATATGCAAATATTTATATGTCAATAAGATGGAATATATATCAATTCTACAGTACTGTCAGCAATAAGTCATGATTGAATTATGCAATATACATCTATGATTGTGTCCAATACTGTGTTCCACATGTGACATTTTACCAATGTAGATAAAGCAAAAGTGAGCAGGCCAATGTTAGTCATCATTTGTCAAAGTTTAAGAACACACAACAATTCATAACTATAAGAATAATACACCCAATTCCATTATAGTCAACAAGTACATAATTAATACTTTTCAAATGAACGGGAAAAAGAAATATTAATGAAAAATTTTTTGCAATACATGTGATGAAGACAAGTATCTGACTAGCCAAACATTAGTTATGCACTCTGTGCACCAGTCATAGCAAACCCAAAGTCACAAAGAAATGTGCAAAAGGCAGGGCACAGTCATCATCACTTGCACAAGGTGGTGTGGTGGGAGGTGGTTACAGGAGGGCAAGTCTGAAAACAAAGCCATGAGTGTGTGTGAGTGAGAAACTAGTTTTTCAGGAAGTATACAGTTTTCAGGGCCAGTAGCAACAAATTGCTGTCATTCAGCATTGATTGCTTAGAAAGGTGTCATGGGCAAGATGATTTTTAATGTGTGTGGTTCTGCATGAACACAACGTACCTATGCTAGTATTATGTTCTTCCATCTAGGACAGGTGTGAGCCATGCATGGTCAACTAGTCAGTTCACTGTCATCACTCCCATCCATGAGAACTACTTCTGCCAGGAGTTGCACTGCTAGTTCCATGGCCCTGGCTAGAATGCAGAGTGCTACCTAAATGTGAATGATGCCTGCTGGATGTACTCTCATCATGACATTCAGGACTATGACCACATGGTCTACAATATCTTGTAGTGGACATCTCAACCACTGAAAGAGCATGGAAGTAGTGCCAGTATGGGAGTGGGATCTTGCACAGCCATGTCAGCTAAAACCTGATGATGTAGTAACTCTATGACCACATGGATGCTGACTTGCCCCTCCCCAGAATACACTCCATTACAGAAGAAGCCCAATCCAGGTTAATATAGGTGGCTTAAGATAGTGGACTATGTACACATTGGTTTACAAAGTCCATTGAACATGTGGGAGAAACAGACAAATGTAGGTTTTGTAAAACAGAATTGGAAACAGTTACACATCTTGTTGCTGGTTGTGACATACTAATGGAAGAATGATTGTATATTGAAAGGCATAATAATGTAGCAAGATTGTTTGCATTTGGGATTGTGCAAACATTATAATATTGAAGTAGCTGAAAAACACTGGAAACATGAGCCACAAAGCATCAAAGAAAATTATGAAGTTTATATCACATGGAATCATCCATTACCAACAGTTCAAAAAGTAGATGCAAGAAAACCAGATATAGTAGTCCATGAAAAGAAGACAAAAGTACCATTCATTATTGAAATCGCTACACCCAGTGACTACAGTGTCTTACATACAGAGAGACACAAAGTCATAAAGTACCAGGATTTGTAGACAGAAATGAGGCCCATGTGGAAGAAAGATACTCAGGCAGTTCCAGTTGTAGTAGAAGCAATGGAGTCATAAAAATAAATTTACAGTCGTATTTAGATACGTTACCGAAACATGTAACTCCATGCGAATTGCAGAAGGAATCATTAATGGGCACATTGCAGGTTCAGCAAAGAGCTAACATCAAAGATTGAAACAACATGGATGGTGCAGTGGTGCAGCGGTTTGTGTTGTTGCCTCACAACAAGAGGTTTTCCAGTTCGATTCTTGGCTGGGGTGCCTTCTGTGTGGAGTCTGCATGTTCTCCCTGCATTCATGTGGGTTACCTCCAGGTGCTCTGGTTTCCTCACATGTTACAAAGACATGCATCAGGAGTATTTCTCCCTGGGCCTCTGCTGAAAATTGGTTCATTCCAAGTTGGACTTTCCTGGTCAAGAAATATTAAATAAATAAACACTAATCTTGTGAACTTTAATTACACCTTGACTTAGGAATGGGGTCCATTCCTGTCACGGTATTAGAAACCGAAAAGACGTAGGGAAATAAAAAAGAGTGAAACAATTGTACCAAAATGTTAATGTGTAAAAAACAAAACTGGAGGGTTAAACAAAAATACTTTAATAAAATAAAATAAAGTGTGACACTCGCACTAAGGCACACAACTCCATTTTAAGCGCTTTCATTTTACACATGAGACATCTTTAAAAATGGTACCTTCTTAACATCACTTCCTTATATAACTTTCTTCAAAAAAAATTAGAGACTATACACATCTTCTTCTGGCTTTTCCCAGTTAGGGGTCGCCACAGCGGATCACCTTGTCTGCTCATGATTGGCAGTGGAGTTTTACAGTGCTGAGTTGCCAGCCCAGCACCCAACCTTCCACAGAAGGCACACACACTCACACCTAGGGCCAATTTAGAGTGTCCAGTCCATCTGCAGCATGTCTTTGGGATGAAACCAGAGCACCCAGAGGAAACCCATGCGACCACAGGGAGGACATGCAAACTCTGCACAGAAGGCATGCCAGCCAAGGATCAAACCGGAGAACCTCTTGCTGTGAGGTGGCAATGCTAACCACTGCACCACCATGGCCACCCTAAAGAGACTATACACATCAATATCAATTATACCATTAATAAAAAATGGTAATACTTTTCTTTTGTAAATATCAAAAAGTAGAAACAATAATTATAGTAGTTTAGCTATTGATGTTATTTTTTTACTATTTGAAAAGGGGTTGAAATTTATCCCCAGTAAGAAATTGGCTGTAAGAAATATATTGGTGGAACTAAAGGTGTACATTAGGAAATTAAATTTAGCATTGTTTTTTAATGAGGGTGCTAAAAAACTGAGAAAACAATTTGATGGTTCAGTAAAAAGGAAGAATGCCTTTAATCCTCCATTACACCCAGTCTTGGTTTCCTTTGAAATAACATGTATAGATGATATTTATAAAGAATTTGGCAAAAACAAAAATTAAGAAGAGTAATTTGAGTAGGGCTGAGGTAGAACTTTTAAATACATTGACAAACAAAAAGTCTATTAGGGTAATGAAACACAACAAAGGTAGGGATATAATGATTTGTGAGTCTATTGATTACACCAGTAGTATGGTCAAAATGCTACACAATTCTGATTTTTACAGCCCAATTTCAAGAAATGAAGTTAATGTGACAATGTGGTATTGACTTGTACTTAGATGAATTGTTGATGGATGAACAAATTTCATTAAAATTACATTGATTCTTGATTGAAAAGGCATTTATCCCCACTATATTTGGGATTCTGAAGATCCATAAAAATATTTTTAGACTACTTTATAAGTCTATTGTTGGTGCAAGTAGGTCTAAAGTACAACCTTTCAGTATTTACATTGACAAGATGTTAAAACCTAATTTATAATTATGAAGGGCATTTGCTGAAGGATTCCTGGGATTTCTTGGAATGATTGACCCCAGAAGTCTGGGAAATGTCCTCTGTTTTGTTTAAGAGGAGATGTGGTGGACCTTTTCATTTCAATTCCAAAAGAAGAAGGATTGGTTCTGTTTTTAGACACACTGATAGAATGTGAATTTTTAAACAGTGAAAATATTAGATTGTTACTAAAATTTGCTAAAATATTTTTAGAGAACAATTATATCTATTTCAAAAGTTGAGGTTTTCAAACAGACAAAAGGAGTGGCAATGGGTGCCGCATGTGTGCTTATTTATACTAATATTGTACTGTTGGCCTTGGAAAAAAAGTAAGATATTCCCTTCAGAGTTTTTAGATACATAAGTTTTATTTGAGAGTTTTAGATGACATATTTTTTATGAATAAGTTCAAATGACAAAGCAATATAATTTATGAACATCTTGCAAGAATCAGTTGTTTTTTTGAATTTCACATTCAATTATGATAAAGATACTATTAATTATTTGGATGCTCAGGTTGAACACACAGGCTCTGGGCTTAAAATAATGATATATCGAAAGCCAACATTTAGTAATTCCTATTTGCACTTTAATAATTTCCATCCTTTTTCACTTAAGCAGAATTTAGTTAAAGGACAATGTATTAGAGTAGCCTAAAAAACCTCTAGTCCTCAGAATGAAATAGTAACTGAGATTATGAGGGAAGTTGAGAGTGGACAGGAGAATAGGTATACATTATTGTTGGGGAAAAGGAAAGAGGGTACCAAGAATGATAAAGTTGAGGAAAAAGTTATAAAATAGCTTGTACCGTGACGTACAATGAAATGTCATGAGACATAAAAAATGTTATTAAAGAAAACTGGAAATTTCTTGAAGGCAATATTGACATAGTGGGAATTATTGGTAAAGAACCACTTTTTATTAATAAAACATTGAAGAATTTTAAACAACTGTTTGAAGGTAATAAGCAGAAGAAAACTGACAAGCAAAAAGATGGGACAACAAAGTGTGGTTATTGTAAGCAATGCACATATATTAATAAGGTAAATATGTTATACTGAAGAATAGGTTTGGTTCAAAAGTTAAGTTTAAGTATATAAATTGTGGCTCTTCTGGTATTGTTTACCTTGCAATGTGTTCAGGATGTGATGGATTTTATGTGGGAAAGATGGAGAGACCACTGAGAAAATGAATTTATGAATGCAATTATGATATAAAAAAATATATAAAAACTCCTTGGCTAAACATGTTGACTGTTATAAGGAATACAAAAAAAAATCACCTTTGGGGTCATAGATATTGTTGAAAAAAACCTAGGGGAGGGGAATGGGGGAAATTAATAAAGTATAGGGACTTGATCTGGCAGTTAAGGTTGAATGGTGAGAGAACTCCTGGGTGAAATGTGAATGTGTCTCTGCAGCAAGTTTTGAAACTTAGAGCAGCCAAATTATGAATAGCAACTTTTTTAACTTAATGTATTGATTTTTGTTGTTTATAAAGAGCATTGCAGATTTTTTAATTGTTCTTGATATAATTTTTATATCATAGGATTTTACATTAAGAGCACATATAATATTTATTAGTATGAATATTATATGAGTAGATTTTTAAGGTTGCACTTTAAATTATATCAAAAGTATTTGAAGCAATGAAATATTTTTAAAATTAATTTTGTTAATAAGTGAGTGATGACTAATATTGTTATCGTTTCTACTTTTATGATATTTACAAAGGAAAGGGAGTGCCATATTTTATTAGTGGTATAATTTATATTGATGTGCATAGTCCTTTTAAATTTCTTTTAAAGAAAGGTATATAAGGAAGTGATGTTAAGGTACCATTTCTGAAGAAGTCTCGTTTGTGAGACAAAAGTGCATAAAATGAAGTTGTGTGCTTTAGTATGAGTGTTGCACTTTATTTTATTTTATTAAAGCATTTTTGTTTAACCCTCTAGTTTTATTTTTCTGCACTGTAAACATTTGATTCTCAGTCATTAAGGCAGTGTGCACCCCTGTTATATACTATTATTGGTTAAGCATTTCATTGTACACAGCTGTACATCTGATGTATACAGAGTTTCAAATGATGTCCACATTTCTGCATCTTAGTATTTGATGTTTTCATCTGTACCCTTCAGAATTTCTTGAAAATCATTGATGATTGAAGGCATTAGGAAAAGCATACATTTGATTTTGTAAATTTATATAGGTGATAAAATGCAGAGTAATACACCACAAATATATGAACCATAAACCAGTGTCTTTGAATGTCTATATCTATATACTGTCTCCAATTCTTTCCCTCTTCCCATCCCTTCTAGTTCATCAAATGAACCTCATTGCTTCAGCAGTGTTTCGATAATCCATGCTTCCACCATCAATAACATGTTTGGTCCCTCATGTGTTTTATGGGTCTATGCTCAGTCATCGAAAGGAAAAATAATCGAACAGCATGTTTCATCGAACATGCTGTCCCTCAAGCCATTTGAGTAAGATCACATTATGGTAAAGATCAAGAAATGTGCCCTTTTCCCACTGTAGTGCGATCTCAGACTTGGTATATATAATTAGTGGGGGTGTGGGGGGGGTGTGAGGAGTTTCACTGAATTGCATTTTCAATGTAATGCAGTTCAGAGATTTTTCTGTTTAGCGACTGAACATGGACCCGTGTTTTGTTGTCATTCATAACATGCTCATATCTTCTCAGAAATAACTGCAATACATGAGGTACATTGGATATTTTTTTTTGTGTTTAAAACCACACCACAGTAGTCACATGTGGACCCTATTGCTGATATATACATGGTGATGAGATTGTTGAAGTTGCATTTGCATCCATGCTCAGATGCAAATTCATTAGGACACATACCTGTCTGTTATAGATGTATTGATTGTAGAAATGAGTCATGTCATATAAACACAAATAGTTACATAAGAGCAACTGCATCATGCCACAAATACATGGGTAGTCAACGTATTTGAGGATTGTGTCACTATACATATAAGGAGTGAAGGACTGCAATGTCATGACAAATGTATAAATCATAACGCATGAAACATGACCATAACAAATATCTGTTCTGTATCTCATCAGATTCAGACATTGTATGTTTATACCATATATTTGCATGAAGGTTAGCATGGACATCCTAGACAACTGCTAATTCCAGTTCAGAGTTAAACACCTCATGATATGATTATGCGTGCACTAATACTTTGTCATTAGCCATACAAATGAGCTTGCCAGCAGTGCACTTCAGGGGCAGAACTTAAAAAAAAATACAACAAAGAATTATGTGAGTGGATTGTACAAATTCTGTATTTGTTAATGGAATATTGTAGCCAAGGTATCTGGATTTCAGAGTGATGTTAACTCCATTAATTCAGTCTGTAACGTATGCCTGCACTCCAACACTTACAATTGCAACTTTGGTACAATGTTGTATAATCTTCCCACATATTATCCATCACTGTTTTTCAGCAGTGCACTGTCATAGTTTGCAAATATCTGTTTGTATTGTCAATACACATTGTCCAAACATGAGCAAATACAAGTGATATCTGTGTCCCTGTCAGTTGCATGAGAAAATACAACTGACAGTGGCACAAAAAACAATTATTATTTGCATGCAGTCATCCCCAGATGAACAGTCATAAATGCTTGCTTGTCAATCCACTGGTTTACAAATGTAATTGTCACTGAAACACCATACTGTGAAGCATGTCACTGAAATGGCAATCCACTGGTTTACAAGTGTGATTGTCACTGAAACACCATACTGTGAAGCATGTCATTGAAAAACCATACTGTGGGGCGTGGCCAAAATGCCAGTCTGAAAGCAGCAGAAATCCGTAGCCCTGCTTAATATCCTGACAGGAAATATACCTTAATTTTTAGAAAAATCTAACTAAAAGTATACTAAAAGTTAGATTAACATAGACTCTTTATTATTTTCTAAAAACATAGTCAAGAGATTTTTTTAATTATTCCTGTCAACAAATTTTCTACTGGAGATCTCAAGATGAGCAACTTGAAGAACCCACACTAGGAGAGTGCAGTGAAGAAAGAACTACATCTTATAATAACAAACATCCAAGAACTGTCACTAAAAATGGACAAATTCAAAAACAAAATGGATATTATCAAACAAGAATGCAGTAAACAATTGGAACTTCTAAATGGAATAGTAAAATAATCTGAACAGATTCTTGCCTTAGAGGAAACAGTGACTGACATAGATACTAGAGTGACAGAAAATGGACATCACAATGAATTTCTTCTGAAACAAAACATCAGGATTACTGAGAAACTGTAAGACCTTGAAAGTAGATCAAAGAGGAATAACATAAGAATATATGGAATTCCTGAGAAAAAAGAGGGTGCTGACATGATTCAATTCCTCAATAAGTGGTTTTCTTCAGCTCTAAATATGCCTGAATCCCTCTCTTTTGGAATTCAGAGGCATCATCAGTCCCTGGCAAATCCAGCTTCATCTCTGAGTTCATCTAACCCCAGGTCTATAATAGTTAGATTTCTTTCCTCGCAAGACAGGGACATAGTGCTGAAATCAGCTTGGACTAATTCCCCTATCAAGATGGGTGAAAAAATTATTCATTTTGACAATGGCTACACCTTTACAGTAATATCCAGAAGAAAGGAGTGTGTTCCTCTAATTAAGTCCTTGAAAAAAAGCCAGTATTAAAGCTCAAATTCTTCTTCCCGCAAGAATAAAAATCACCTTGCCAGAAGGAGTGAAGATCTTTGATTCCCTACAAGAAGCAGTAGAATTTATCCAAAAGAAGAAACTACTGTCAGACATAGAAGAAATGGAATGGTCATCCCATAGTTTTAAGAGACAGGCAACAAAACGTGAATGGTCTGTGAAGGAAGGAGCAAACAACACTAAGAAAGTAAAGGACAAATTAATAAATTCCTTTAATTTTAAATGCTTTGTTTTATGAATCATAATATCTCTATGCTGTAAGGTAATGTGTATCATTTTTATTATTAACTTTCTCTTTTCCTTTCTATATCTACTTCTAATTACATATAGTACTAAGTATTTAAATAACATTCTCTATCTCTCTCTCTCTCTCTTCTTTCTTCCTATTCCTTTTTGTTACCAATGTTCTTTTTCTCTCTTTTCCCCATTATAAGTAGTTTACATACGTTTCCTTTTTAAATAACTACAAATGATGTATGCCTTCTAATTCTTCAGTAATAGTATAATTTGACTTAATACCAAAGTGCATTTTTTTCTAGTGGGTCAGTGGTGGGGTAACAAGGTGTTTCTGATTAGTGTTTCTAACTAGATGTTTTAGACTCTTTGTTTAGATACATTTAAACACTAATACAGTACATTAATGGTGTTTTATAAATAGATAAATATAAGTTTTATATATATACATATATATATATATATATATACTAGGTTCCTTTTTTTCTCTCTCTATCTTTGACCTGGTTAACTAGTGGGTAAATGACTGAACTGTTATAATATGATTTCTGATTTGAGGCAGCTGTTGTTACTTCTAAATAGCTGTTTTTTTTTTATGAAAGGGTTGATTTTTTCATGATATTGATGTTTTGTGAGGAAACTGGTGGTCTGTGTAACTGTTCTCATTGTGTAGATGCATGACATGCACTAACAAGGCAGCTTGAGTGCTTTTTTTTTTTTTTGATTTCTGTAAACTCTAAAAGCTTAAAGATCTGAATTTCTGGCCGAAAATGCTTTTTTCTTCACAAGAGACAACTTATGTTGTGCATGAGCCTATTTAGATACTTTTTAACAAGTTTATGAAGATGCAGCTTAAAGAAACAACAGTGATGACATCATTTGACCTTTTGAACTTGTTAAATGGTTGCACTTAGAATTCTTTTCTCTTGAAATTCTGTTATCCTTCACTAGATACATTAAATGGTAAATAATTAATTCTGCTAAAAGTGTTTAACTCCTTTGAAAATGCCTATGTTCTCTTATGGATGCATACATTCTGCAGATTCAATGACACTATTAGTAACTAAATGACAAGTGAACTAGGAGCTGCATTAGAAAACTTATTCTGTATATTAAAATCAGACTTATGTTATATAACTAAACCTTTAGTAACAAAACAGAGAGTTGTGAGGCCCCCTTTTCTCTCTCCCTCTCTCTCTCTCTCTCTCTCTCTCCCATTCCTGATAAAAGATGTCAGCATAGATATTGTTAATACATATGAATAATACATGTATAATTGCAAAATATAATAGTTATGTTGTAATAAGTGTTATATATATATTGAACAGATCCTTACATGAAAAATGCTAGATAGATGACTGACAAAATGGTTAAATTATCTGATGTTTCTTGAAAAGTCTTGGAAATAATGACAATCTTCTTAACCTTCAGCTTCTAATGTTTATACATACTTTGATCTGATGTGTATTTCTGGCATATTTACATATTAGAGGTGCTATTATCATATGTGATATATTCATAAAGCTTCAGATATATTGGACACTCTCATTCTAATGTATATTTCATGGATTCAGATTTCTTTAGTTGCTTTCATAATGCTTTTCTTTTTGTTTTTATACTCTATTCTAAGCAGAGATGGATAATTTATGTTGTTTGGTATTGGAGAGGTGGTGGACGGATGGTTTAGTTAAGATTTTAACTAGATTTTAATTAATGTAAACCCAGCGCAGCCCCGCGCAAATGGGCTGCGCTGTATAAAACATAAAAATGAAGGTTATAAACCCAGAAATGTGGGTTTTATGCAATACATGGAATGACAATGCAGGGACCAGCAGACCAAAACCAACATGGCCACCGTGTAGTGGTTGCTAAGGGGGGAAGCTGAGTGTAAGAAATGTAACTAAGCATTAGTAGGCAATCTCATGTAAATGAGGGTTAGGATACTGAATCTCACAGTCACATAGCAAATGAGCACAGTCTGAGTAGTGTAAGAGATACATAAGGGGGAGGAATAGAGTAGGAGATAGGTGACATCACAGGGGGAATGGTAGAAAGAAATGCAGTTAATTGGAGGTCAGTGTAACATGACAGATGACAGACACAGATCAGGGAAAGAGGAGTGCCACAAGATAAGTCTGGGAAAGTCAAGAAATGGAAGGTGTACACTGTTACTTACACTAAAGTTTCTTGCTGGGTGTGCATGCTCATGTGTGCGCGCCATGAAGCGCGAGTAGGGCAGTGTGCACGCATGCAAGGTAGACTGAGCATGTGGGAGCGTGTTGGTAGATGTTTAACACTGTTTGTGCGGGTGTGCGCGCGTGTAGGGCAGACTTAGCATGTAGAAGCCTATTGGCAGAGATGTAACACCGTTTGAGCTGGTGTGCGCGCGTTTTAACCCGAATAAGTAGATTCTGAACCATGTAAGCACATGTGCGCACGTGTAAGCCACTGTGAGCGTGTTTCTGCTGGTATGCACGTTGCTCCCCCCTGAGGAAACAAAAAGGAAAAAGGAAGCAACAGAATTAGTAGGAAGCTAGCAGGGAATACTGTTGAAGCTAGCAGGTGAAAACAATTAGAAGCAGGCAATTACATAGGCAGAATAGTAGCCCAACCCAGCACTTAAAACTCTGCAAACAGTAGTGCAGGATGTTTCTCTTAGAAGACACTGCAAGACAGGAGTAAGCTAATAGAAGTGAAAACTGAAAAAGCTTCACTCAGAGCAGAAATGTTAGGGGCTGCCATAGCTGTCATAATGAGACATAGGCGACTTGCTGAGAGTGGTGACAATGCAGATGGTGCCAGACAACCCACACTGAGGAGACGGAGAAGAGTGTACAGGCCCAGGGTCACCTACCACGGGTTACGTGAGCTGGAGATAGTAGAGCACTATAGAGTGGACAGAGAGCTCCTGCAGCAAATAGTTGAGCTGTGCAGGCCACGCCTCACACACAGAACCAACAGAGGGGAACCCATCCCAGTGGAAACCAAGGTATGCGTTGGCCTAAGAATACTAGCAACAGGTATCTTCCAGAGACCAACTGGTGATATGATGGGGATATCACAGGCATCAGCCTCCAGGGTACTGCACCAGTTCCTGGATGCCATGTCAGCACATGTCGGTGATCATGTATATTTCCCCAATGCCTGTGAGGTATTGGCCAGCAATATGCGTCTCTTCCAGCAAATAGCGGAATACCCTGAGGTAGTGGGTGCAATAGACTGCACGCACATACGCATCAAAGCACCAGCCGGTGAGCAGGGTAGGGCCTACATTAACCACAAGGGCTTCCCCTCCATCAACTGCCAGGTCGTGTGTGATGCCCAGGGCATAATAATGAATGTGTGTGCTGGCTGCCCTGGGAGTTACCATGATTCCCACATCTGGCATTTGACGCAGCTGTACCAGACATTTGCCAATGGGGACATCCCGCACGGACACCTAGTGGGGGATGTAGGTTATGCACTGGAGCCGTGGCTGATGACACCCATCAGAAACACACACACACCTGAACAGGAACGCCATAATGAGGCACGCGCACAAACACGTAATGTAATAGAGCGTGTGTTTGGGCTGCTCAAGTCACGGTTCCGGTGTCTGGACACATCTGGTGGAGCCTTGCAGTACACACCAACTACATGTACCCAAATTGTCATGGTATGTGCTATGCTACATAATATGATCTTGCGAAAACAGCTGCAGCAGGACCAGCATAGGGCTGGGCCAAACAGCCCCCCACCATTGCCAAGGCCATCACAGGCAGAGTGTGACTCAGAGGAGGAACAACCTGAGCCTGCCCCAGTAGGCAGAAGGAGGCATGCCCAGTATGCCCTGGCCTTGGCAAAGAGGCAACGCATAGCACATACACTAGCTCAGTAGGAACCCTGGGAATGATACCCCCTCTGACTCACTCAAATAATAACATGGATGCCTAAAATGACATGACCTGCTCACAAACATGTACAGGGAAGTGTAATATGCGCATCCGACAGAGGCAGCCCTGCAGCACCACCTGAGGCATGAATGCCATGTGTCAAGTAATGTAACACCATGTACTATATGCGCACATGAGCACCCTGACTAACATCCACCCTCACCAAGCATGAAGCCACAAAATGACGATGGGATGATCAAGTGCAATAACTGGCTGAAGTAATGCAGTTAGTCAAAGGGGAGCCAATGTGTTTCAGGCTGGGAAGTCATGCGGTGCGTGACATGATGCACCACCTGCTAGGGGTGGCGTGCACCTATCAGTCCATGCCCCATGGATACTGGCAAAGGCTGTCAGTACCCACAGCATGCCCTGAATAGGTAAGTCTCAAAACACAAACCCACCTTCATAGGTACCACAAGGGATAGGAACCTAGATGTAATGCTACCCAATGCCAGAAGTCTAAACAGCAAGATGTGTGCAGTGTAAACGCACACAGTATGGAGAATGTAGATATCAGTCCTGTAATAGAGAACTGGGTCAAGGCTCACATCAGCACCCTAACACTACCAGGTCACACCTCATACTGTGCTGTACAGCCGCAAAACATGGAACAAGCTACAAAAGGAGGGTGACTAGCAATAAATGTCAAGGATAACCACACCCCATGTTGGTACCACAACAAGAAGCAGCATGGATTAGCCATGGTCAAATACCAATGGCTAAAACCGCCTCCCAGTATATAGCCTGCTGCAGACTACTGTCCTAATACCAGGAACTGCACCTGGCCTATGTTGGAATACATGAATATATCAAGCCCCCCAAACCACATAATATTGCTTGACTGAAAATACCCAGACATACACCGGGAGCATTATACTAGCACCAACACAGTCGGAGAAAAGTTCCCAGAATCCATAAACCAAAATGCCCAGGAACAACGTACCACTCTCACAAGAGGGGTAAGCATACTGGATGTGATATTCAGCAACATGTGTACTGGATGGCAAGATGAGAAGTGTATCATTCACTGGTAAGACCAGAGCATAGAGTAATCACACTGGATATACACATCCCGACCCCAGTCCCTGGCCAGAATACCACAGTGAAAAACATGTGTAAATCATAGGTTGCACCCCTACAAACTGATGTGGAATTCACAAAAGGCCTCTGCAAGTGCAGAATATGGGACACACCACAGAACATGTTATACAGGCATTCCATGAACACAGCCAGGAATGCTTGGAGTATGCAATCACAAATAACAGCAAGACACAATGCCATAAATGCAGGCATCTGGCATGCTGGACTCCAGCCATTACCAAACCATGCAAGAGAATGAGGAAGCTACCACATGATAGAGCAAACATAAAAAGGGAAGTAATCACTGATCAGTAGTTTGGCAATAACATATGTCCACACATACAATCCACTAAGGCCAGCCACAACAAGTAGAATCTGTGAATCCAGAGGCAATGTGACACCTGTCCCAAGTACACAGACAACCACAACTCCCCCCAATAAATACAAATATATGTGATAGATGCAACCATGTATCCAAACCAGAGGTTGAGCTCCCCCAACTCAGTACTGTCAAAACTAGTCAGGAGGTGAAGGTAACCACATACACCACAAACCCAGTCCCACATAGACCTACCACAACTGTAAACCAAACACATAAACACACCAAAACATTCCCGGAGGCCCTAATTACAAACACACCACACCAACAGAAGCCTCCAAAGCAGATCACAAGCAACCACAACCTCCAAACATAGCACATGCAACACATAGTACACAAAGCTGGTGTGCCAAACAGTCACAGGCCAGAAGGAGAAACAACATGCCTGATACAGTTGTAATAGGTGGCTGTATAGGCAGACACACTGCTGTCCCACTCACCAGACTGAACAAGGGAAAGGGTACAGTAAGCTGCCTGTAGGCTGCCACAATATTCCACATAACACAAGTACGCAGGTCATCCTGAAGACACTGCACAGTATGAATATCCCACCAAATACCAGACAAGGTACACACAAATTACCACATAGGTGGCAAACCATTATGTATGCAAGGAGTAATCAGGGACCTAGGGACACAAATCAACAGTAATCTGTCATGTGACACTCACAATGCCAATGTGGCTAGGAAGATTGTCGATATTGGACACCGTATCATGAAAGGATTCACATCTATATCAACAGAGGTCACTGTGCCGCTGTACTGTTCCCTTATCAGACCCATAATCTAGTACAATGACTCATATGGGATGTACCGTACGTGACACCTGCAGCAGTTCGGAAGACCTCATAGTTACCCCACCAAGAGGATAAAGGGTGTGAAATATATGTCATATGCTGCCTGGCTGTAGACACCCCAGCTGAATGCAGTCACAGCCTGCCTACACAGAGGCATTGTATGTCTGTTGTACAAGGCCATGTCCAACACAGGAGTAATGGACATGCTCCACCACAGGAAATCAAAGCCATTGGAGCTGTGAGAGTGACAGATGTCAGCCTCAACACATAATGAAATAGGATGTGCCGGAGGGACAGATACATAACCCAGAGGCTCCCCACACCCAGAAACAGGATCCCAATCCATGTTAGGCAGAGCCCCTCACTGACACTCCTCAACAGGAATATTGTCAAGTGGATGGATGATCGTACATGTATACTGGGGGTCTTCACTGTGTCACGACCAGACAGAGGCACAGTAAAGAAATTCATAAATGGCCATAATAGTCACATAGCAAGGGGTGGTGAAAGACACACACACTCTGGCTAGGCTTACTAATGCCATAGGGTGGATAGCCTGGTATGAACCCATGAACCTATGAAGATACAAATTATACAGGACACTAAGGATAATCACAAGGCTTACTTAACTGATGGTAGGAACCATGTTGGGCATCCACAGATATGCTCCAAATTACACAGATATTACAAACAACATACCAAACACACACACATATTGCTAACATACAACCTGACAGGTGCAGTGCAACCCCGCCCCCCCAGAATGCAAAATATCTATCCCAGCAGACTGCTGGTCCCCTGACATTGCAGATGCTGAGGTAACAGCTATCATCTGCAAAGCAAAACACACAGCAGCAAAGGTATGTGATGGTGTCCTGGGCTGAGGCCAACATGGACTCCAAGAATAATGGAATGCCAAATCACACTACTGCCCAATGTCAGCCTTACCACAGGATATGTACCCAAAGAGCAGAGTACAACAACAGTGGTCCTTCACAACAAAGGTGTTGCCTGAATGGATACTGCAAACTACCACCCCAGGATCCTGATAAGCTTGGTCTGCACAGCTATGGAAAGGATCAGTATGTACCGCAGATATAAAGCTATTGTGGATCTACTGATACTGGACCCTACACAGTGTGGCTGTCGTAACTGCAGATCCTGCCCCTAAACATGTGTGACCCATTTGAAGCAGTCATTAAGGTCATTGATGAGGGCAATGTGGTCCACACAGAGTAGCTGGACCGTGCATATGCTTCTAGACAATACCCTATGAGTTCAGTATGGATATGTTCACCAGCTTAAATATATACCCCTATGTCAGTAGAGGGGTTGCAAACCAGACCAAGGACAGAACTGACATGGTCAGACATGCTGCATCCATGTCAGACTACAAAGCAGATATGAGTGGCATCCCACAAGGCCTGGTCCTGGGCCCCCCCCCCATTCTGTATATATGTCCCATAGGTATAGGCCAACATGGAAGGACTGTGACTGAACATGTATGCAGAGGAGTGCAAACAGCCCACCATATCCGACCCCCAGCTGACACAAGCAACCCACAAAAGGGCCACCTACAAACAGACAACTGGAGCCATAGCCATGTCAGCAAGCTAATTGCAGAACTGTGTATAGACAATCACCTTGGATATACAGTAAGTGCCCACAAATTACCACAAAGGTGTTAACCCATTGCATACCTAACATGTAATGAGAGACCTGGGGACAAAAGGTGATAGATATCCTGCACTGGACAAACATGTGGCTGTAGTGTTCGCAGAAACATACTATATACCCACCCAATCATGAAAGTTGTCAGATGTAGATAAGGGGAGGTCACTGTGGCTCTGCAGTCATCCTTCATCAGCGTCACAATTGACTACAATAGCTCCTGTGGGATATACCTCAGCAGACACCTCCATCAACTGTAAAGTCCACAACAGTACCCCACCAGGAGTAGCAAAGAGCATGAACAGATGCCATGTGTTGCCTGAGTAAACAAACTGCAGCCCCACACACTGCCATACTGACCAGCTACAGGCAAGCTGTGCCTGATGTATGAAGCCATGTCCAAGCTGGAATCAATGAACATGCTGCACTTGTACAATCTGAATGGCAGTGAGCTATTCACATGAGAGACCTGAACTCCAGCACTGACATACATAGGACAAGCTGTACAGAATGATCCATAACACAGAAGGCACCCCCACTCTTCAGTAAACTCCCGGTACAGGTTAGCCAGAGAGTCACCTATCGACACCCCTCAAGAGGAATCCTGATGGGAGATGGTAGGTTAACCCTGGGTATCACTGTTATGTCAGAGGTAGACCGAGGCACAGTATACTAACCATGACATATGTCATGGCAAACTCCAGTTACAATGTGTGTCGAAGGACAAACACACCCTGTGACTAGCATCAGAAATGGCCTAGGGAACATCGCTAGTGTTTTCCAATGTCCACCCATGTTGTGGACTACACTACCAATGTTGGACGAGCCTGGTGTAGGTAGTCCATATCTGAACATAATGCAACATGGTCATATATGCACAACTGGCCCCTACACAGTCTGTTGTGCTCACTATGAAGATGTCAAGCAGTGATAGGACTAAAGCCCAGGATACTGTCCACCACAGTGAAAGTACTGAACCAGTACACTATACGGTACTACAGTGTTAGGTCATTATGAAAGTATGTTGATAACTGTCTGCAAAGTATCCCATGCAATCCCTGCAGGCACAGTATAATCCCTGTTGTGGCAGACACGAAGCAGTTGGCCAGTTAGTACACAACATGACACCCAACACACAACCATACACGCGAGATATTGTTGAAGTTCACACACACCCAAATATGTGGTGGACTTCAGAGTGCAACATATGGAAAGCTCACACTGGGCATGCTCGCACACTTTGATAAATGAGGCATATGTCAGACAACATGCCATGGAAAGGCTGAACTGGGCATGCTCACACACTTAGGCCTTATCTCCGTTTAGCAGTTGGCCACACATATCTGGTATTTGTACGTGTCATTGCAGGAACCAACCACAACACAGCAATCTGCCCAGTGCACGCAGTAAATGACTAGAGAGACATAAGTGATATAGTGGATAGCCGTCATATGCAAACATCTTCCACAGATACACAAGTTGGTCATAGGAGCAGGGAATGCTATGGCAATAAAGACCTGCAAACAGTAGAACAGCACAACAAATATTGTGCATCTGACAATTGAACATATGGGTGTAGAGGTCAATACTAGGCTTGTTGCCCTAGGGAATGACAGCTCAGCCAGAGTGTGCTTGGCATCTGCATCCCCAGTACAGTAGGCTACTGTGCCACTGTAAAGTAGGTCACATAAGGCAATGTGTGAGGCTAGTGAGCTGTGCCTCTGTCAAGCAGGGGCACAGTGGAGATCCCAGGGTTTGAATGTGCTAACCCACAGCCATGTTGTCGGTGTGTGCTGGAAGAGGGTTGCTGACGATCTCTAACAGTAGGTGGCCGTCAATAACAGACTGAGGGGAGCCCTATCTGCATTCTCTGGACAATTCCACTGTCAACACTGTGTTGTGATGATTATGTGTGAATGAAGTGCCATGCTGGAACTGTTCACAAATGTCCTCCCTCTGTGGGCTACAGCTCTGCAATGTATTAGCTCACTCTGTCTGTTGTACGGCTCATATATGGCTGGTGTACACCTGACAGGTGTCTTGTTGTGGAACAGTCATGGGTATATGTGGGATAGCATGATCAATGCAAACCATACACATTCTCATAGAATGCAATTGTCAAGTATTATGCTGAGTGAACAGTATAGTCCCCCAGCATGGGTCCTCTGAAGTCATCCACCCCAGTCTTCACAAGTGTAGAATCTGCTTGTGCTAAATACAGTTTGTGTGCAGTGACAACCTTGCCTGGGGGTGGAGATGAGATATGGATGTCCAGGGAAAGGTGGGCATGGTCAGATATCAATAATGGTGGTCTACCTCTGGTGTGGAACAGTGAGTACCCATGTTGCAGATGGACAGGTGCAATATGTATTCCCCCATGTGGCTGTGGTGTGTGGTTCTGCCATAGCACATGGACCCACAAGTTGTAGTGGCTGTAGGGTGAAGTGGTAGAGGCCTGAGTAGTTCTCACACACAATATGCCTGTACCTGATGTTAACAACTGGAATGGTGTATGTGAACACATGTATATCCCGGCACTGTTCCCAGGGAAGCTAAGTGTGTGTCCTGGATGTGGGTGTGGTGTTCTGGACTGGTTGTGTTGTGTGTTACAGGTCCTGTGGTCACAAAGCATGGTATAGAACATAACCTGCCAGTGCGATGTGCATATCTGACCCTGACGTAGGTGGCTGCAAATGCATATATATGCTATCCCCCACCTGACAGGTAGTACTACATGTACATACCTCTGTAGAAATAAAGATGTCAGCACCCTATAAATACTGCAGGTGCAGAGCAAATGCCCAGTAATTCGGATAGTGTGCTCTGCTAATGCGTCGCCCTCAAGTGTCATAATATAGTTAGGTAGGGGTTTGAATCCTGCAAATGCTCAGTGTGGGTGGGTGAGTGGGGTTTGTGTGTGTGAGGGAAATGTCCCTTTTGGTAACTGGGAAAACACACTACAGGATGCACATTCCCCTTTCTAAACACTGATGATGTCAGCACCCTATAAGTACAGCAGGAGAAGGGAAACCTCCCAGTAATGCGAATAGCGCGCTCTGCTATGGGTCCGTCTCGAGTGTCATAACATAGTTAGGTAGGGGTTTGAATCCTGCAAATGCTTAGTGTGTGTGGAGGGGGTAAGTGTGTGTGCAAGTCTGCATGAAAGAAATATCCCTTTTGGCAACTAGGAGAACACACTACAGGATGCACATCCCCCTTTCTAAACACTGATGATGTCAGTACCCTATAAGTACAGCAGGAGAAGGGAAACCTCCCAGTAATGCGAATAGCGCACTCTGCTAATGCGTCCTTCACAAGTGTCATAACATAGTTAGGTAGGGGCTTGAATCCTGCAAATACTCAGTGTGTGTGTGCAAGTCTGTATGAAAGAAATATCCCTTTTGGCAACTAGGAGAACACACTACAGGATGCACATTCCCCTTTCTAAACACTGATGATGTCAGCACCCTATAAGTACAGCAGGAGAAGGAAAACCTCCCAGTAATGCGAATAGCGCGCTCTGCTAATGCGTCCGTCTCGAATGACATAACATAGTTAGGTAGGGGTTTGAAACCTGCAAGTGTGTGTGTGTTTGGATGTGGGGAGTTTGTGTGTGTGCAATTCTATATGAAAAACATGTTAGTTTTGGCAATCAGGAGATCACACTACCTGATGCACATTACCGTTTCAAAACACTGATGATGTCAGCACCCTATGAGTACAGCCAAGGAAGAAGAACCATCTAGTAATCCAAATAGTGCGCTTCGCTAATGCATCTCTCTCACGTGTTGTGACTTAGTTAGGTAGGGGTATGAATCCTGCAAATGGCAAGTGTGTGTGTGTGGGCATAGTAGGGTGTGTGTAAATACAAGTGTGAGAGAACAGATCCTTTTGGCAAATACTACAATACACCAGATGCTGCATATTCCCCCAGTAAACACAGGGGATGTCACCACACTATCAGCACAGCCAAACAGGGCTAGTTGGCCAGTAATGCCAATAGTGCGCTCTGCTACTGGGTCTATTACCATTGTCAGAGTACAAATAGGTATGTTTTGGTAACCCACAACTGCCACCTGTGGTTGTGTCACACATTATGACCTTGTGTGGGTCTTTGTGCATAACAATGCATGCCATTGCCTAAACCAGCAATGGCATTGCACACATGATGTATGTGTGTGACACATACACATAAATACCTGTGACCTGCAGTAGTTACCATGTCTGACACATGCCTCGAGTGGATAAATGGTATTTGCAATGCATAACAATATGACTGTGTCTTACTGTGCAGGGCCGCACGGTATGTGTCTATACAGTGTGGGTGTATATGGTAAAATACCTACAGCAGGGGATACACATCTGGTCTGGGCCATATAGTCTACATGTAGTCGATGTACAGGTGCTGCATGTTCCCACCTGTTGTGGGAGTGGTAACATGTCATTCTACTGCAATTCAGTGACCACATGCTAGGAACCCTTCAACTAGTGTGTTGTAGCTACAGTAATGCTCACGCACAATGTTTGTCTGGATGCAGTCCAGCCATATAAAGACAGTTCTTGAGACTGTCATATTGCCAGTGTTGTTATGGAGGATAGGTGGTTTTCCTGTGTATGGGAGGGTTGTGTGTGCCAGGCTATGAACCAGACGGCAGTCCGACACACTGTTAGCTGCACATGAATAGGCCCTGATGCTTTGTGCTGTGCCAACAACCTGGAGGTGTGTGTATCTGTGGTGCCTTGGGATACCACCCCCCTGTCCACGTGTGTTACATGTGTAGGGGATGACAGGCATGGTATGAGGCATAACCTGGCAGTGATGGGTTGCACCTGTGAGCCATGCATCAGGACTCTGGTACTGCACAGACATTGCAGTTCACCGTGCTAAGCACAGTGTCCAGTGCATGCATCTTGCGGTGTACACTGCTGGTGTTGTGTAGCAACACTGTTAGTGTCCTAACCTGTGTGATACCCACGGAGGTGGCTATGTAATCCGTGTCCTGCAGCATAAGGCAGTATGTGTGTATCAAGGAGCTTCGCCAATATACATTGGGCCATGGGTGTCACGTGCAAGCTGCCCCTTGCACATCATTGTGGCTTCCCTAGCATGTAAGCACACGTTGACAGCCAGTGGATACCCTATGAATGACATTGGAGACTGAGCAGAATGTAGACATACAACACCCTTCCTACATATAGTGGTAGCATACCTGGTGAGGGTATGTTGGCAACCAAGATCAGGCTCATACTGGCCCATGCCACATGCTGAGAGATCCCTTCTATGTTCCCTATCATGTAGTCCAGGGAGGTATGTCTCAGGTCATCCATAGTGGCATGGTCAATGACTGAGTCATATGTGTCCATGCCTCTGACTGACCTGTATGCATGTGTTTTGTGGTGAACCATAGTGCCCCTGAGGCATATCACTGTGACCTTCACCATATACAGCCTGTTGAGCGGGACCACACTGCAGCGCCCAAGACAGGTACCTGACACATCTGTAGCAGGTGTGTTGTGTAGCTCTACAGGCTGTGAGTGTGTGGCACATGGGATGTGTGTGCCATGTGTGGCATGTGCTCTGTTCCGACGTAACATATGCCTGTGTGCCAGCTGCGGAGGTGTGTGATGCTCAGGCAGGATGCTATTCTGAGTCCCCACATATGCCCCAGTGTGTTCAGCATGCTGTCAGTGCGTGTCTATGTCTGACTTGTATTGTAGTCACTGTAGTATGACATGCCACCTAACAGAGTATGGCATTACTGGGTTCAGGGAGCTCAGTCCCCAGATTGGCTATGTGGTGGCATCCCACACATGTGTTCTACGTTCCTGGCCAAGGGTGATGGTTGACTGCATACATGTGGCAGCTGTGACATTGCCACATGACTCACATAAACCACAACTGGACCATAGAAGTGATTCACAGGTTACCTTTGCACATGCTACCCTAGTAGTGTGATTGCCATGGTGAGTACCAACACATAGGGCCAATGGGGAACAACATACTGAAGGTGTGTATGTGTGGGTGTACTGCTACTGTTTCATAGCACTGGCATATCTGACTGCACACGTGGGTAAATGCCAGGTAAGACATGTGCAATGTGTCACAGGCAACGTACATGCGAACAGGACGGACAGTGAGGTTCTGTCATGTGTAAACTTGACATACGTATCGTACGCTATGCAGATGTCACTAGGAGTCCACAGAAGCACTGTAACTCTGCATTGCAGGTGGAAGCAGTGTTCCAGGGAACCCCAAGCGAACATGCATGCAAACAAAGCTACAGTAAGCAGGGCTGGAAGTAGTTCATTGTACAACAAAGAAGGTGTAACACTAACAGTAAGTAACAGTGCAAATATGTAGGCACTATCAACATGTACCCAGGAATGCACAGCGCAGATGCTCATGGTAGAACTGATATTATGTCATAGTTAATTGTGATTTGGATTACATTGGTACTGCACACATATCAACATGCGCAAACATCCACATTGCATAGTCGTTGTGGGCAACTTGACACCATTACTGTACATGTCCATCATTGCATATCACTACTTGCATTAGCTTCCCCCCTGTGCAACCCATGTATGTGGCTATCTGTTGACATCCTTACCACCGGCATGCAATAATGTGCAGCTGTTACACTTTGGTACATACTATGGGTGCAGATAACAATTCAGGACAGTCATACGGTTACTGCATCAGGCATGTTGGGATATACACAAAGTCATATCAGCACACTGTGCTGTTACCAACATGATACTACTAATACACTGCTATGTAGTCACCCTGTGCATCAGCAACATGTTTACCTGTTCCCGCAATGATGTTGGAGATTGCAGGAGGTGGCGCAGTGTCATCATATGCACAGGGTGTGAATTAGGTATGCCTGAGTCTGCCACTGATACCACCAATTGACATGTGTGTGTATGTGTGTTGGTGAGGGACCGCAGTACAGGGTGGGGCACTGTTGGTGCAGTGTGTGCATGTATGTGGTAGCCCTAGGTGTTAACATTTTGCATGTGTGTATGCACGCACACAGCTCCATCTCATGGCTGCCATATACAGGGGTTTGTGGACAGCCACAGACTGCACCTGGCAGGTCATACAGATCAGTGTCTGTGGGCACGGACACGATACCTGTGCCTGGCAGGGGTGCTACGGACCGTATCCAGTACTAAGCCAGACTGGGTACTGTCATCAGAAGCGGGAGTGTGTTGACTGGACACAGGTCCCTGTTGGGACTGTCCAGAGCCACGTGCACGTGGTCTCCTGGGGCGTTCCGATGACAGCACAGACACAGCATTGCTGGGGCTGCTGCTGGCACTATGGGGGCGTGCGCAGGCCTGTTGTCGTCTGCGCTGACTGCCAGCTTCTGCTGTTGCTGGCATATGGCCACGTCGATGCCACAACCACCCACCATTGCCCTGGCTCATGGACATTTGGTTGTGGAACTGCTGTAATATGTCCCCACAACGTCTGTCTATGACATCGGTGAAATTACGGATAGCATCCGTGATGTCACGCATAATGTCAGTCATGGCTGTGCGACATGCTCTCAGCTCCCTCAGACCCTGTCTGGTGTACCTTTCCATACGCGACTGTGCCTGCATGACAGCCCGAAACATAGCTGAGGTTGACAGACCTCTTTGGGCACGTTTGCCAGAGGCAGTATGCCCACGGATGCTCCCACGAGAACCCATGGGCAACTGTCTGTGTGGTACCATCGCAGGACCCTGCCCATGGCTGCTGTGTGGGGAAGCATGTGCCACAGATACCACATTACCCTGGTCAATGCCCACTGTATCCTGTCCATCACCTAGGGACAATGGTGACAAAGGATGTACTGGCAGAAAGACTGTGCAATGATGGGGTTGACAGCTGTGTACTGTCAATTGGCTGACCAATGGCGGACCCTGACACACCTTCCTGTACCATTACACAGATATCATCATTACCAGTACATGTGGCACCAGATTCAGGTTCCCTGCTGCAGAACACCAGAGCAGCACCAGAACCTGTGGGAGGAAGACAGGAAACACAGTTTACAGTGTCCACACAATGTTACCAGTGATGCACTTATGCACACATGCACACATGCACACATGGACACATGCATACATGCATACATGGACACAGGCACACATGCACACATGGACACAGGCACACATGCAGACATGCACACGTGGACACATGCACACAGGCACACATGCACACATGCACACATGCACACAGGCACACATGCACACGTGGACACATGCACACATGCACACATGCACACGTGGACACATGCACACATGGACACATGCACACATGCACACATGCACACATGCACACATGCACATGTGGACACAGGCACACATGCACACATGCACACATGCACACGTGGACACAGGCACACATGCACACATGCACACATGCACACGTGGACACAGGCACACCTGCACACATGCACACATGCACACATGGACACAGGCACACCTGCACACATGCACACATGCACACCCCTCAGTATACACACAGAGCACTACTGAGTTACACTAGTGTTACTAGCACTATCAGGACTATTATAGGTATTGTTAAACACACTCGCCAGCATGGATGGCCTGCCTTGCTGTAACCCCGGAGGGACCTGCAGAAATGATGAGATTAATGTCAGTGGGCACAACTGTGCCATTGATACTGCATATGATACAGTGCAGTAGTACACCAGTTGTCTTTCACACGTCAGCTGCTGATATTGCCAATATCACACATGCACAATTACATACTATGTTGACAGCTGCATACCACGGACACACCTTACACATGCATAAACTAACAGTGTACAGAACAGTCAAGTGTACATATGGCATATTACCTGCATGCTCCATGTCGTGCTGCTGTGTGGATCCAGCCTCCATCATGATGCAGGTGTATTGCTGTTGCTGTTCTGGGGCTGGAGCCACAACACTTAGGAGTAGCCTCTCCAGTCTGGTGAGGGGGGGATGTGTGGCCACCCCACCTCCTGTGGCAACCTGTTGCCTGTGGATATCCGACGCATGCTGACGGACATTTCTGATTAAATCACTGCAGTGATGTCATACCTGCTCATATGTCCTATTATGCGTGCCAATGTCATTTACCCTACGGATAAGGTCTTGCCACAGTGCAGCCCTCTCCTGCTGATTCTGGCTGGTGCGGGAAAACAGTATGTCATACTCCCGCACCAGGCTCTGGTGTATCTCCTCATCTTCTGCTGCAGAGTAGGTGGAATTACGCTGACGCGCCATCTCCCTGGAAGAGAACACAAACAGGATATCAGCAGACTATGTCAGCAATATATGGCACACATACTATACATGATACTCATGTGTAGTGATATACTACTACTCCCATATGTTGCATGTGTGTGTCTCGTGGTGGATACACAAGTACATGGCCAGATATCAGTGCTCAGCCAACACCTGTGCAACAATACCTGCCACATTCCATACAACATAGTAGCATGCCCCATCGGTCAGCACACTGTGACAGGTCCAATGCACAACCTCACTCTGGGGGTTCATACCAAGGTACTGTATGTGGAATGCCATCCACTAGTGTGATGTGGGCACAAGTTACTCGGCCTGGATATACATATCCCACCACCACCACCAGCACAGTAGACTACTTTGATATGTATGTGATTAGACAGTTATTCACTTGTTAGGACTGAGATGGTATCCATGCAGCCCACTGGGCCAGTGGAAGCCACAACCCACACTGCTGACCCCTTTGCAAATGCTTACCACGGACATCCCACAGATTGCATGGAACTTGCACACACATTTCTAACCCAGACCCTATGCACAAAGGTTAGGCATCCTGTCTGGTGGACCCCAGACAGAGGCAGATTGTATAACAATAGCAGAAGGCTACTGCAGGACAGAGCAGATTCACATTAAGGGAAGGCATCTGTGGTCAGCACTGGTAATACGCTACGGTCTCTCATAACAACGGCCACAGCCTACTCTGGGAGGGAAATGGCCGCAAACACTATAGATAACCACAAGGCCTTCTTCAGTTATGTTACACATATGGACCAAATGCCTCAGATATGCTCTGAGTTAATACACACCTACTTAACATTCACCAAACACACAGATATTGGCAACATTCTTGCAGACAGGTTTGGTGCACGTATCCCCCCTCCTTCTCCCCCACAAGTTGAAATACTTATAACAGCTGTATGTAACCTCCCTATCATCTCACATGTCCAGGTGAGGGCCCTCAGCAAAGCAGAACACACAGCATCACTGTGACCTGATGGTATCCCTGGATGTGTGCTACATGCACTCCAAGAGGACATACAACCGCATATAAGACTGATATTTAACCTTGGCCGTACTACAGGATATGTACCTGGACACTGGCATACAGCAACAGTGCTCCCACACCACTAAGGAGGCACCTCTACTGACCCTGGGAACTACCACATCATAAGCATAACCGGCCTGGTCTGCTAAGCTATGGAATTATTCAGTATGGGACGCATATACAGCGATATTGGGTACCTGCAGACACTTGATCCCAGCCAGTTTGCCTTTGTGATGGGCTGATCCTGCCTTTTGAACCTGGCTGACCTTTCAAAACAGTCACTACAGCCATTGCTGAGGGCAACGCACAGACAACTGCTGCCAGGATCATGGCCTAACACTGACTGACATGTAATGTATAGTCATCCCCTTTTCGTGGAACTACGTACACACAACATATCACATGGACATACCTATAGATACAGACCTATGACACATTTGGAGGGTTCACAGTATGCAGACTATTAACCTGCTACTTTACATTACCTGTGTTTGTCGCAGCTGGTTGCGTTACCACTACTTCTGCTTCCTGCTGCTGCTGGCACGGCTTGCTACTGTCACTGCTGACAGCTTAGACTCACAGTGTGTAGCATGTGTATTTTTTTTTTCTCTCTGTCTCTGTCTCTGTCTGTCTCTCTCCCTCTGTCTGCTTCCAGACAGTGCAATGAACGTATTGCATGTGTGGAGTGTTAGTACAGGATGCTTTTGTAGGTATCTGCATAGGTCCATGTGATGGCCTCTGCACCAATTGTAAGCCAGCATTTGCTAATTGCATGCAGCCAGTTGTGTACTGATTGCAGTTCTCACTGTGATTTCAGGACAGTGCTATAAAAGGGTATGTGAGATAGGTGTTGCCCTTTCAGATTGTAAGGGCGGGGACCATGCTGGTATGCTGTGGACACTGTTCTGTGAGTGTAAAGGTTAGTATCTCTCTCATGATTCAGGCTGTGTTGTAGATTCACATTTCTCCATTCCTCTCTCCTGTTCCTGTAGTAAGTGTGTATGCACAATGACACCTACAACTATATATATATATATATATATATATATATATATATATATATATATATATATGTAAATATACATACATTTATATATGTACATTAACTGACATTATTACCTACTAGCTACCAACTAGCATGGCTGTTTCTGTTCACACACTACTATTATGGGAATCCACTAGTTTTGACAGTAATTCTAAATGACATGCTTTGTGTACTACACATCCTATATTCCCTTTACATTCATTCCTACTATTACATTATATATTTATTTTAGCAAAATGCTCGTGTATAAGAGTCATGGCTTAGTGGTAGGTTATGCAGACTACTGTTTACAAGGTCCTGGGTTCGGGACTGACAGTGGGATTTTATTTTGCTTTTGAACTGACTACAGGACCTGTCAATCAGAGTGACTAAGGCACTTTTAAGCAGTTGTAACCGGGTTAGCACTGGTTTGCGCGGAGCTCACACATGCGCACTGGCGTTTAGCTCCACGCACACGTGCGCACACCCGCTTACAACCGCTTAACAGTGCTTACTCTGGCGCACACCCGCACTATTTTCTTTGAAAGAAATGAAATAGGGAGACAGGAAAGTGGTGAAAAAGGGGTCACAAAGAGGGTAAGACAGTAGGGAAACAAGCTTGGGATTTGCAGGAGGGATGTAGGTAAGGCCCATAGCTGCACATTTCTTCATCAGCAACAGCTGTGCATATGTATGTAATTTGGTGTGACATTTGAAACCTTCCACCCCTGAGAGAGGTGTCAGGACAACAATAATACTTGTTGTACAGCCAATTGTAATTGATAGTTTCCATGTCCAGCAGACATGTGTGCAGAATGGGCAGCTATGTATGGGGCATAATTTTTTTGTGGGTACAGAGTGCCCTTTTTTTTTTTTTTTTTCAGGTGAGAGTGGTATGTCAGGTGAAGGAAGTCGGTATAGCTGTGGAGGTAGGTTGGGTAGGTCAACAGACAAGACAAACAAGATGCATACAGGGGCGGTGTATGACACGCATGGGGGGGTTACACAATTGACGGGGACGGAGATTTGGATATCCAGAGCCCATGAGCCCACAGATGGCAACAGTGGAACTGATATCCCCACCCATAGGCAGTTGCCACTGTTCCTTCACTGCCCAGGATGGGGCTGTGCTGGGGGCTGTGTAGGCCGGGCAACAGGCATGCCCGTAAGTTGTGCCACCTGTGCCTCAAGCTGGCATAGGGGGCCCAAGAACAGAGTCCTGGATCTCCCTACGCACCACAGTCCGGACGCTACGGAGGGTGAGTGGTGGTTCTCCTCTGGCCACACTTGCAGAGGGGGGATGAGCCCCATCCCCTGCAGTGCTTCCACCCGCAGGTGGCACAGGGCCACTGGAGGAGGGTCCAGACTGGGCACTAGTGCCAGGCGCACTCGCCAGCTGAGGTGGGAGAGGTGGGTCCGCTGGAACCCGCCTTCCCTGTCGTCCTATGTTTTGCATTATGTCATGACAGTTTGGGTTAGTGACATATAATACCATTCACAATTAGTTGTAACAGCATGCATTAGTATTCCCATTAACCAAACACCCAGATATTCGCACCATTGAACAGCGAGCATAACACATGCATAATTTGAACAGCAATACACAGTCCAACAACATGCAGGGTTGATTGATGGCAACAGGCTATCAGGTTTGGATGTGTGAACAGGGCAGATGCATCAACGGACATGCAAATATTTATGACCCAACAGGACAAATGTCCAGGGGTGTTAATTGTGATTGCACATACCATTTTCACGTGGAATGGGTTATATGTGGTTATAGGGTGGGGTGAAGAAAATAATATTAACACCTTCGAATACCAATACATATGCTGTACATTTCTAATAGCTGCACATATATACACACTACTGTTCTAATTACAGTTTCCTATATGATAACTACTTCAACTTGGTGATAGGACTGTTACTGCTACATCAATATACATTTTATTGTTCTTCATACACATTCATATCTAGCTTTGTTCAGCTACATCATCCTGCTACATTTGCTTTATATAGCTATAGACAACTGTGGATGTTTGGTATATCAGACAATCATACTATCTGCATATTGCAGACTGAGAGCAACATATCCAGATTTTGGGATACACATTCCAGCTGCATCAACACTTTGAACAGATTTCGCTGTTTGGTTTTGCTTCTCACATGCATTTCATTCTGTACTGACTGCAGTATACTTTATTCAGGGGTTATTACTACTGTATTGCTGGATTCATGACACTTTCTCACACTCTCTCACTTGTTTTCATTCAGGATGGTACTTACTTCTAGGCTTTATTGACATGTTTTACCTGTAGTTATTACAATCCTTTCCAGCAGTCTCACTTCTGTCATGTTTCAGTATTTCAACAGGGGTATATTTCACACATGTGATTTGCTCATCTTCTGCAGCTGTACTTTTCAGCCTGCTGCAGGTTGTGTACTATTATATTACAAGTGGGGCATCTTTATTTCAGACTTTATTTCAGACATTTTAATTTTTCTGTTTGGATTACAGACTGCAACACACTTTTGTAATCAAGCAATACTTGCAAACACTCTTACACTTGTTACTTGCACATTCTATTACTTAGTGACTACACTGCACTCTTTTGCTAACTGTCATACTTTTATATTTCTTTACAGTTACTGGGAGAGGATTACTGACCTGCCTGGTGGCGCAACCGCACCAGCCTATCGCCATAGGCTCTGCGGTTCGCAGAATGGACATCTGCAGCTGTAATATAAATGAAGTAATATTGGAATACACATCTCCATAATATCAGCTAGTTTAAATTCTTACATACATAATTGCATGTAACTTACTCAGTAGTGGGGTGTTGGGCATTTGCCGGGCCTCCTGGATCCAAAGGTTCAATTGGTCCTGCTTGCGTCTCTTCAGGTCCGCATGGTAGTGACGAACCTGCTCACCAGTCCTTGGAATCCCTGTGGCACTGGTGAGATCATGAGCCAACCGGTCCCACGCCTCAGCCCTATATGCTCCCCACAGGACCTGGCCCTGCATGAGTTGGGCCTCATGATTGTGGACTAGGAGCCAGACCATGTATCTGGACTCCTCAACGCCCCACCTCTGTGCTCGAAAGCAACTACCCTCACCTACTCCTGTCATTCTGGCTGCAAGTCAGTTCTACAATCATTTATGCTGTGTATTCCCGCCTATAGGGCTTATATAGGCCGTTTTTCCCGCACATATCTGTGACTGGCCATTTTGGAATTGTATCACCTTCACTAAACCTGCTTTGCCATGCTCCACTTTGTATTCATCCCTATATATTTGCTATTACTGCATTTGTAGGTACTGCTGTCATGGCTTTGTGGTTCAGTACCTTGACTATGGTGTATAGTATCCTGGGTTCGAACCTGGCCACTGCTTTTTATTTTTTATGATTGTCTAGACAAGCTGAGGGGTGTGTCTGTGTAAAGGCAGTTTTGATACGGCTTGCTCAATGTTGCCCATCGGTTAGCTTGTTGTCGCGGTGCGCAGCTCCGTGCAAACGGGGTACGCTGGTTTAAGCCTCATTTGGCTATCAGCACGCATATTACGCTCAGATCAGTTAGGGGCACACAGTTTCAGCGTGTTAAACCACTGCTCACCTACGGGCACTCATTTTGCACCTGTTAAACCACTGCTCAGCTACAGGCACTCATTTTGCACCATTTAAACCACTGCTCACCTACGGGCAGATGCACTCACCCTGTTAAACTGTAGCTCAGCTATAGGCACATCTGGCATTTTTTATTGTTTTGTTACCTCACATTTCTTCAATATAAATGGGCTATTTCATTACATTTTACATAAAATGTGATTTTATATGTGTACATGTTTGTCAGGGACTTGTTTCGTGCTTATTTTGCTAAAAATAAAAATTGGTGTTGTGGGGGCTCGAACCATGAATGCCTGCTCGTCAGCCAGCATCTCTACCGCTACGCTATTGCTTCTTGGTTTACTTTGCATATTTAGTTCTTATATGCTTTCCCACTGACTGCTAACTGTAGCTGCGCTACGGGAACGCCCGCGCAAACGAGCGCACTCACTGGCAAACATCTTTACGATTTAAAAAAAATTTATAACATGTTCATTTATATATTTTCTGTTCATAGTCTGTGGGGGCATGTGTTGTGTTGTGTTTATTCACATTTCCATGGACTCTGTCATGGGTGTTTACTTTGGGCACTTTTACTCTTCTGGGGGCGTGTCCACTTACAGGGCTCGGCCTACGGACACGCCCCCTACTGTCTTACATGGACCGTGTTAGCCTTAGGTGTGATTCAGCATGCTCTCATGAATATGCAGAGCATGCTGACATCACTCCGTTTAACTGCAGCCTCCGTGTAAGAGTTATAACTCTCACACGGAGGCTTCGTGAATCCTGCCCATGGCTCAGTTAAGAGTACATAACCCAGCCACTGGGGATGCACAAGTCAGTGCATTTCTTTGTGCCCATTCCAAGCCCAGATAAATGGGGAGGGTTGTGTCATGAAGGGCATCCGGCGTAAAATTTTGCCAAATCATACATGCATACATTACAGATATACATACTGGATCGTTCGAGGCCTGGGTTAACAACAACCGCCACCAGTACTGTTGGCCAACAGGGTGCTGGTGGAAATTGGGCTACTGTTGGCCGAAGGAGGAGAAGAGGGGGAAGGCATGCCCAAAGGCAGGTAAAGGCTAGGACTGTGTTAGTGAGGGTCGGAATTTTGAATGTTGGCAGTATGACTTGTATAGGGAGAGAGCTAGCTGATATGATGGACAGAAGGAAGGTTGGTATATTGTGTGTGCAAGAGACCAGATGGAAGGGGAGCAAGGCTAGGTGTATCAGAGGTGGGTTCAAATTTTTTATCATGGTGTGGATGGGAGGAGAAATGGAGTAAGCATTATCCTGAAGGAACAGTATGCTAACAGTGTTTTGGAGGTGAAAAGAGTGTCGGACAGAGTGATGTTTATGATGCTGGAAATTGATGGTGTAATGATGAATGTTGTTAGTGCATATGCTTCACAAGTTGGATGTGAGATGGATGAGAAAGAAACATTTTGGAGTGAGTTGGATGAAGTGGTGATGACTGTATCCAAGGGTGAGAGAGTGGTGATTGAAGCAGATTTCAATGGGCATGTTGGTGAAGGGAACAGAGGGGATGAGGAAGTGATGGGTAGGTATGGTGTTAAGCAAAGGAATGCAGACGGTCAGATGGTAGTGGATTTTGTGAAAAGGATGGACATGGCTGTGGTGAATATGTATTTTAACAAGAGGGCGGAGCATAGGGTGACATACAAGAGTGGAGGAAGATGCACACAGGTGGATTATATCTTACATAGAAGGGCCAGTCTGAAGGAGATTGTATACTGTAAAGTGGTGGCTGGGGAAAGTGTAGTTAGGCAGCATAGGATGGTGGTTTGTAGGATGACACTAGTGATCAAGAAGAGGAGGAGGAGTGTGAGGGCAGCACCAAGGAACAAATGGTGGAAATTGAAAAAGGGCAATTGTGAGGTGGAGTTCAGGGAAGAGTTAAGGCAGGCAGTGGGTGGCAGTGAAGAGTTACCAAATAGCTGGGTAACTACAGCAGAGCTAGTAAGTGAGATGGCTAGAAAGGTGCTTGGTGTGACATCTGGAAAGAGGAAGGAGGACAAGGAGACCTGGTGGTTGAATGAGGAAGCACACGAGAATATACAGAGAAAGAAGTTGGCGAAGAAGTGGGATTGTCAGAGAGATGAAGAAAGTAGACAGGAGTATAAGGAGATGAGGTGCATGGCAAAGAGAGAGGTGGCAAAGGCTAAGGGTAAGGCGTATGAAGAGTTGTATGAAAGGCTGGATACTAAGGAGGGAGAAAAAGACCTGTACCGATTGGCTAGACAGAGGGACAAAGCTAGTAAGGATGTGCAGCAGGTAAGGGTGATAAAGGATAATGAGGGAAACGTACTCACAAGCGAGGAGAGTGTGTTGAGCAGATGGAAAGAGTACTTTGAGGGGATGATGAATGAAGAGAACGAGAGAGAGAGAAGGTTGGATGATGTGATGATACTGAATCAGGAAGTGCAGCGGATTAGTAAGCAGGAAGTAAGGACAGCTATGAAGAGGATGAAGAATGGAAAGGCTGTTGGTCCAGATGACATACCTGTGGAAGCATGGAGGTGTTTAGGTGAAATAGCAGTGGAGATTTTAACTAGATTGTTTAATGAAATCTTGGAAAGTGAGAGAATGCCTGAGGAATGGAGAAAACGTGTTTTGGTACCGATGTTTAAGAATAAGGGTGATGTGCAGAGCTGTAGTAACTACAGAGGGATTAAACTGATCAGTCACAGCATGAAGTTATGGGAAAGAGTAGTGGAAGCTAGGTTAAGAAGGGAGGTGATGATTAGTGATCAGCAGTATGGTTTCATGCCAGGAAAGAGCACTACAGATGCAATGTTTGCTCTGAGAGTGTTGATGGAGAAGTACAGAGAAGGTTAGAAGGAGTTGCATTGTGTCTTTGTGGAATTAGAGAAAGTATATGACAGGGTGCCTAGAGAAGAGTTGTGGTATTATATGAGGAAGTCGGAAGTGTCAGAGAAGTATGTAAGAGTGGTACAGGATATGTACGAGGGTAGTGTGACAGCAGTGAGGTCTGCAGGGGGAGTGACAGATACATTTAAGGTGGAGGTGGGATTACATCAAGGATCAGCTCTGAGTCCTTTCTTATTTGCAATGGTGATGGACAGGTTGACAGACGAGATCAGACAGGAGTCCCCGTGGACTATGATGTTTGCAGATGACATTGTGATCTGTAGTGAGAGTAGGGAACAGGTGGAGGAGACCCTGGAGAGGAGGAGACATGCTCAAGAGAGAAGAGGAATGAAGGTCAGCAGGACTAAGACAGTATACATGTGTGTGAATGAGAGGGAGGATAGAGGAATGGTGAGGATGCAGGGAGTAGAGGTGGTGAAGGTGGATGAGTTTAAATACTTGGGATCAACAGTTCAGAGTAATGGTGAGTGTGAAAGAGAGGTGAAGAAGAGAGTACAGTCAGGGTGGAATGGGTGGAGAAGAGTGTCAGGAGTGATTTGTGACAGATGAGTACCAGTAAGAGTGAAAGGGAAGGTCTACAAGAGGGTAGTGAGACCAGCTATATTATATGGGTTGGAGACAGTGGCATTGACAAAAATGCAGGAGTCAGAGCTGGACGTGGCAGAGTCAAAGATGTTAAGATTTGCACTGGGTGTGACGAGGGTGGACAGGATTAGGAATAAGTATATTAGAGGGTCAGCCCAGGTTGGAAGGCTTGGAGACAAAGCCAGAGGCAAGATTATGTTGGTTTGGACATGTGCTGAGGAGGGATGCAGAGTATATTGGGAAAAAGATGCTAAGGATGAAGCTGCCAGGTAACAGGAAAAGAGGAAGGCCTAAGATAAGGTTTATGGATGTGGTGAGAGAGGACATGCAGGTGGTTGGTGTGACAGAGCAAGATGCAGAGGACAGGAAGAAATGGAAACAGATGATCAGCTGTGGCGACCCCTAATGGGAGCAGCCAAAAGAAGAAGAAGATTAAAACAAAAGATAACTACTAAGGTGTCAGTGCAACAAAATAACATATTAAATAAACAAATAACACTAACAGAAGTGAAAGAGCAAATAAAACATTTAAAAGATAATAAAGCTCCAGGACTGGATGGAATAATTCCTGAACTATATAAGATTTTTTTCCTGAATATATAATAAATAAAATGATGAGTGCCTTTACTATGGTTAAGCAAAAATGTATAACACCCCATCATGGAAATACTCAATTATCTCCACCATATTAAAATAAGGTAAGGACCCCAAATCTTGTGATTCATATAGGCAAATTTTGTTACTAAACAATGATTATAACATTTTCATGACAATATTAGCTAATAGGATAGGTACATAGGTTCATAGGTTGGTGCTAGGCTATCGGCCCTAAGGCCTATGCAAGCCTAGCCATAGAAAATTCCCTGGAAATTTCTTTCCACAATATATACTTCTCTGGGCCTCTGTCTAGCAGGGCGACTGACATGATCCCCGGGATGACTTTCCTATCTCCCATCCAATTATCAAGGTTCCTTTTGAAGAGGGCCAATGAGGCGCTCTGCTTGACATCTGTGGGCAGTCTATTCCAGAGTATGGGGAGTCTCTGGGTCAGGAACCTATCCCTCCAGCATGTTTTGTTCATTGTGATGATAAGGTTTAGATCCCTGGAGCATATGGCTCTGAGGGATTGGGATTTCTTTAAGTGGAGCATGTCCAACAGCTCAGGGTTTGACATGGCCTTGTATGTTAAGCAGAGATCGCCTCTGAGTAGACGATATGCCACAGAGTATAGCTGAAGTTTTTTTAGATGGTCAGCATATGGCATCTGCTTTAGGCCTGTGATTCTTTTAGTGAGGTATTTCTGCGGCCTTTCCAGCTGTTGCAGATGTCTTGTGAGGTACATACCAAGTGGGGCATTATACTCTATAATGGGTCTAATGAGGGATGAGTACAGTGGGACAATGACCTCTTTTTTTTTGGATGAAAAGCCCTTAGTGATGAGGTGTGCCACATAGAAGGATTTCCTGACTGTTGTGGCGATGTGGTTATCGAAAGTGAGACCACTGTCCACTTGTGTCCCTAAGTGTCTCATCACACTTTCGATGTTTAGTGTCCTGCCACCTATATGGTAGTTCATGGGTGCATGTTTTTTTTCCAAAGGAGATAACTATACCTTTCTTGGCATTAAGCTTGAGCCCATGGCTCTGGCACCAGGCATCTGTTTCTGTAAGGCCCTTTTGTAGAATATCCACATCATTTGGGGATTCTATAATGACTCCCAGTTTGCAGTCATCTGCAAACTTTGTTAGCCAGAGTCCCTTAGTGTTGGCTTGTACTTCAGAGAAGTAGATGCCAAACAAGAGTGGTCCCAGGACAGAACCCTGAGGTACTCCACTTGTCACTTGTCTGGAGCTGGATTCTGAGTCTGCTACTTTTACAGTCTGGGTTCTGTCAGTAAGCCAGTTGGCAACCCATCGAGGGACGTAGGGATTTATGCCCAGCTTAGTAAGTTTATCTATTATTCCAGAGTGGGGGATGGTGTCGATGGCCTTGGCCATGTCCAGATAGGCTGTGTGGACTGCCTTACCCTCATCCACAGCTCTGCAGACTGATTCGAAGAAGTCAATCAGATTCAGGAGAGAAGATCGGCCATTCACAAACCCAAACTGGGTGGGGTCCAGTGTTTGAAGGTTTCCAATGTCTTTGTTTATAAGTTCCATGATAATGCGTTCCATGCCCTTGCAGATCAGGCTTGTCAGACTGATGGGATGGTAGTTCCCGGGATCCAAGGTGGATCCTCCCTTGTGGAGCGGGATAACTGTAGCTGTGCACCACTCAGAGGGCACGAAGTCTGAGGTGAGGCTATGATTAAACAGGACACTTAGGTGGGGTGCCAGTTCATTTTGTAGTTCTTGTAGTACACAGCCTGGGATGTCATCTGGTTCCATGAATGCTGTATTCGTAGCCTTGGAGAGTGCTATTTCTACCTGTGTGGCTGTGATTATCGGAATTTGGCAATCTTTTGGTATTGAGATGGGCTCTTTAGGGGGTGAGAGGGGGGTGAAGTTGGCACTAAATCGATCTGCCAGGATATTGGCAATATCCTTGGGATCAGTATATTTAATGCCATTCTATTGTAGCTCAGAGCAGATCTGAGCATTGCCATTTAGATTCTTGACATAACTATAGAATGCCTTGAGGTTGTCTTTGGAATCTTTGGCAATTTTATTTTCGTAACTAGCTTTTGAGGATTTTATGAGGGATCTCAGTTTCTTACTGAGACTGGTGAGGGAGTTTTTTGCATCCTGGGATTTTCCTTTTTTCTGCAATGGTTTCTTCCTTCTGTTGTATAGTTTGTTTATAGCAGGGGACCACCAGATTGGCTTCCTTTTTTTGGAGAAGATCATCTTGGTTCTATTTGGGATGGCATGATTTATGCACGAGTGGATGTGCTCGTACAGTGCCTTAGTGTAGGATTCTGCAGTCAAACTTCCAGATCCCATCTGCGTGGGTGTTGTGAAGTTTGTCACTTCTGACTTCAGTAGTATGAAGTTGGCTTTGGAGAAGTTTTTTTAAGGAAGTTTCTTTACTGGGGGGTGGGGGTGGGATGTGGATGTCAAGGGTGATTTGCTTATGGTCAGACCTGACTAATGAAGGGGTGACCACTGGTGTGAAGCATCTGTCTCCCATGTTGGTAATGACCAGGTCTAGGATATTGGAGCCCCTGGTGGGCAATGGATTAGTTGATCCAGGGCTTTGGAATTTATAAATTCCAAGAACCGTTGGGAAAAGGAGTTGGTACCCGAGTAGTTTTCCCATTTAATGGCAGGGTAGTTGAAATCACCCAGTATTAGGGTGTTTGGTTGTATCTTAATATTTTCCAGTATGTTTAGGAAGGTGTAGTGAGAATCTTGGGGTATGGTGGGGGATCTGCTGCAAGCTACAGTTTGGATTGCAGTCTTACCTAGTGTTAGTTGCACCTAGAAAATTTCAGATGCATTGTGTTGGGCAACTAGCCTGGAGGTGTGAATATCCTTGGTGAATATGGACACTCCTCCACCTTTAGTGTTTCGGTCTTGGTTTTGTGGCCGAAAAGTATGGTAAGAATTGTAGCCTGGTATTGCAGGGGTGCTCTCTGGAGCCTTGAACCTGGTCTCAGTCACTGCACAGATATCTACGTTCTCCATTTTTAAGAGTGCCTTGAGAGTGTGCATTTTGAGGTTTAGACTTCTAGCATTGAGTAGCATTACCTTCAGATTTTGCATGCTTGTATCTGTTACGGTGGTGGTTTTATTCTTTGAACCTTGCCTAAAAAAGGCACTATAGGGGTGACATGAACTTTAGCCAGTAACCTGAATCCCAGGGGTGACAGGTGCAGACCATTTCTTGCAAAGCATAGTGGTTTGTCTATCATGTCTTCCCAGGCAGACAAATACTGGATCCCCTTTGTATGACGCCAGAAGCTTAGCCAATTGTTGAAGTCAGTCATTTTGTCCTTATACTGTGGTATCATTCTGGGCGAAGGCAGGATGCTACTCAGGGCTAGGGTCATACCTGCCTGGGTCACATGATCCAAGAGCTCTTCCATGTCTCTTTTCATGTAGTCCAGGGAGGTACGTCTCAAGTCATTCACTCCAGCATGGACAATGACAGAGTCGTATTTGTACTTGTTGTGGAGTGACCTGAGTGCATGCGTTATGTGGCGGATCCTGGCACCCGAAAGGCAGCTGACTGTAATTTTCTCCTTGTTCAGCCTGGTGAGTGGGACATCAGTGTGCCTGACTATAGAGTCACCTATGACTAAAGTGTTGGGTACATTGTCTTGCCTTAGTTGCTGTTGTTGGGTGGCACGCTGGTGTTGTGACCTATGTGTCACTTTGGTTGTGACTGGTGTTTGCTTGCATTTCGGCTTCGGAGGTCCTTGTTGCTTGGGCAGGTTAATGTTAAGGGCCTCCGCATATGTGGGTTTAGTGTTGCTATGTGTGGATGTTGATGGTATTAGTAATTTTAAAGATATTGCTAGGATTATTGAGAGACATTGGTCATTCCTTACTACTTAGTCAATGATTAGAGATGTAGTAGGAGATTTCCCACTTTTTGTTTTAGGAATAAGAAAACAATTCAAAGAATGTTATATTATCCAAAAACCCTAACTAATATGACAAACTCTTCATTTGTTGGTACAAAGCCTTATGCTTCTTGTAATTATTGTACTGATATCAACAGTGACACACATTTTTTTACATCCAGATATAGGACATAAGTACCACTTCAATGTTGCAGCTGATTGTAATACAAGTAATGTAGTCTACTTTGCTGTGTGTGGACTATGTCAGACATTTTATTTAGGGAAAAAAAAAGGACTCTAAGACAACATATAAAGAAACATATATATAATATAAGGATAAATTGTATCAGAGAAGGGTGATGGCCATTCATTTAGAAGATGAGGGGAATTCATTGATTTTGACTAGGTTGTCTTATGAACATTTAGAAAATCATTTTTTATTATCTTTAGTATTTATTTTGTTTATTGTATTGATTTTATATATATATATATATATATATATATATATATATATATATATATATATATATATAAAACTGACATGTCTTAGATTTATACATTTTCTTAGCTGTTTTTTATTATTACCAGAGTGAGCTTTCTTTGAATTGTGATGATTTGATTGGATAACAGTTTTAAATGGAAGAGATGATTGGATGAATGAATATATTTAAAGTTGGTTAAATTGTTACTCGTTATTGGTCTGATGAACCATTTTTGTGAAAGCGCTTACCATTTTATTAAAGTCTATTGAACTGAATACATGTAATAATTGTCTTGCAATAACTGAACCATTTAACTTCATTGACAGAAGAGCTGTATCTACTTCTCCTCAGGTAAAACATTAACACCAGGAGAGGACTCCCCTTTACCTAATGCCACTCTTACTACAAATATCTTCTATGTGGGTCTATATTATATATCCAAATGCTTAAATGTCCGAATCGTTAAAGATCGACCTTTAGCGATCAAACATTCAAATGTTCGAATATGTAATAAAATAAAATTAAAAAAAAAAAGTAAAAGGAAAGGGTTTAAGCAGGGGGGCAAGCTCCCATGCACCCCCACACCCCTGCTACTTAAATATACCAACTCCGTGATCGCACTTCAGTGCACTACAGTGCAGAAATGGAAATTTCCCATTTCAACTCAAAGCAAACTTGGTAACCACAAATCCAACCACGGAAAACTTGAGCAGTCCAAACACTGGAACTTACGCTATTCTTTTAGAAAAACTGACAAGTTTATTGCACCAAAACAGTACACTAATACACTGAAAGAAGTTAACCTAGGTTTCATCCTACATTCACGGACTTCATC
>NC_056725.1:303274219-303336719 GCF_019279795.1 Protopterus annectens | reverse complement strand
AGTAAATGGGCCATCGATGAATTCCATAACTGGGGTAAGGGTACACAAGGGCTCTCAATGAGCTTCTCAGTTAGGGTAAGGAAGTGAAGAAAACCTTAAAGAACTCTCAAGCTAGAGTAAGGAAATGCTCCATAGCTGGGATTAAAAGTGCAAGAGCCCTAAAGGAACTCCCTAGGTGGGATAAAGAAGTGCAAGGGTCAGAGAGAAACTACCTGGCTACACTAGGAAAGTCTAATTCCTCATTTCATTTCCATCACGATTTGAAGGTATTTTGTAAAAATCCTTTTTCAGATATCAAACTCCAGTTAAATTTCTACAAATCTTTTAACTTCTTCCTTATCTTCAGACTACGAACCCTCTCTGTGTCAAAGTTGCAACAACCCCATGATACCAGCCAACTGTGTGTCATGCATCAAGAGATAACTCTGAATGAGGGGTGGAAGGGACAATCCTGCTAGCATGCCACCTGTTTTACTGAGACATTCAGCTGCTGCCTTGATCATTCATGTATTATATCTAGAGGGTCTTAGTAGAACCTCACATTCCTTTGGGGGTAAGTTTGCCTCTGGTTGTCACTCCGCAAAGAAAAACTATGTAAAGTTCTACTGACTTCCATTCAGTATAACAGAAACCCAGGACTTGAAGCTCAACTGATTTACTGCCATTATATCTTGATCATGAGTCAAAGTTCGGGAATGACAGTGTTTGTAACAGTACTAAAATTATATTGTTGTGAACATGATTTTAGAGGCAACATGTTCATTTGTTTCAGAAAACAGATGATATATTACAATAACCTGTGAAAAACTGTTATATTTCATAAAGTTATAAGTGAAAATACTATAAGACTTAGTTGAACCAACAGCAGGAGTAAAAATGGAGGTATATAGTCTCATGCTATCCCTACAGGCACCATGCATGCTGTATCAGGTGATATTATAGATGTTTCTATAAAAACTCTCATTGGTTTAATACAGTAAAGAAGCTGGAAGACCTGTTACCCATAGGTCACAGAAGAAAATGCCTTACAGGCCCGCATTTTTCAGTTCCATGATTTCTGACATCAGAACTATGAGTATTTTAACTGAGACAACTTATATTCACAAAATCTCCCATAACAGAGGATCTTATAGTGTATACTTATGTAACAAAGAAAATATCCATCGTGTTTTTGACTACCCACTGTAAAGGTTTATCCATCAGATGTTTCTCAAAGAGTATGCCTTATATAACCTGCTTTAGAATATTTGAAGCACATCCCACCAAATAACATACAAAATAGATGCAATATGTTATGGAAAACACCCAACTGATCTGAAATAAAATATTTTATATGTTTAACTATGGGACCAGCATTTAGTTTAATATATAATTTGGACAAGGACAGATGCTGGGTGAGGAGATCATTTATTATCTTAATATTTGAATTGAAGCACACTGCCTTCTAGATACAGTTATGCAAAATCCAATTTGCTTTCCCTGTTTTCTCTTGCTTCCCATGTGATCACCAAAAGCATTGTTGTCTCTCCCATTATAGGTAGTTGAGATAAGAACAGTCTATTTTTAAGATGTTGTCTGGCTTACAAAGCATTAAGCAAGTCATAGCCAATTCAGTGTTGGTGTCAAAGCACAAATTTCACCCTTCCATTGGTCTTTAATCATAATCTCAGTAGACATCTGGGGCTATACCTCTCAACGTCTTTGCTGAAGAAATGTAGCCAAATCCAAAAATACAAGGGAGCAAAGGGATAAAATGAGGGGCAATTTGTAAACATTAGTCTAATTAGCTCAAAAAGTTAATAGAACAAAAACGTTTGCATCATCGTGCATTTTCTGAGCAAGAAGTATGAACCTTTAATGCCTGACATTATTGACTGACTGCACTCCTCAGTGATTTACCAAAAAATCAAAACATTTAAAAGGGGCAGGGCAAAATAAAAGGTGTTTTGCAAAAGGATAGTTAAGAGGTATATCTAAGTCATAAAATGACACATTTAGCATTTTGTTATAGATAGTTTGGAATTATAACAACTAGAGCCTTCCAGGAGGATCTCTGGCCCCAAGGAAGAATGAGGTACAGCAGGCTGTGCTGAGATTATGCAAGAAGAACAGTGTATTCTTTGAGGGGAAAATTCAGGATTAAACATGAGAAAGACACGTGTTTGGATGCAGATATGCTATAATGAGCAAACATGCAATTCTAACCAAGGTGGATGTCAACCAGGCTTTTCAGAACAATTCAGGCTATTAGAACATCTGGCTACAAGACTAGCTATGTAATAGCTCTACAGTTTGTGAATTTAACCCTTTCCCAAAACTATAGAGAGCTTAGGCAATTCTGCTTCTGTAAGGCCTTGCTGAGTCTAATTATGGTGGCTGCTAAAAAAGTAATCAAAGTCTAAACCAACTGTACTAGAAGTAGTGAATATAGTAACAGATTAAACAAGTGGAACTGGGATCTTTAGAAAAGTGTAGGGGCATGTTACATAGAAAAAATGGGAATTGTGGGAACAATACATACAGGGGAGGAGTTAGGTTTTTTAAAAAGGCAGGATTTAAATGAGCTATGTAATGTTTGACTGACAATGATTGAGTAGATTATAAGTAATGTATAATGTTTGCAACTAAAATTATGTCAACATGGTTTATGATGTATAATGCTTGCAACTAAAATTATGTCAATATGGTTTGTTTCCATTTACATAAATGCATGATTGCCTATGTCATAAGTGATAATTTAATAAAGAAAACGAGTTTGTACAAAACAAGGAAAAAAAAGACTACTGAAACTTAAAAAACTATAGAGAACTTAGTACTTCATGTTTAAAAAACTATAGAGAACTTAGTACTTCATGTTTAAAAAAATAGAGAGAACTTAGTACTTCATGTTTAAAAAACTATAGAGAACTTAGTACTTCATGTTTAAAAAACTATAGAGAACTTAGTACTTCATGTTTAAAAAACTATAGAGAACTTAGTACTTCATGTTTAAAAAACTATAGAGAACTTAGTACTTCATGTTTAAAAAACTATAGAGAACTTAGTACTTCATGTTTAAAAAAATAGAGAGAACTTAGTACTTCATGTTTAAAAAACTATAGAGAACTTAGTACTTCATGTTTAAAAAAATAGAGAGAACTTAGTACTTCATGTTTAAAAAACTATAGAGAACTTAGTACTTCATGTTTAAAAAACTATAGAGAACTTAGTACTTCATGTTTAAAAAACTATAGAGAACTTAGTACTTCATGTTTAAAAAAATAGAGAGAACTTAGTACTTCATGTTTAAAAAACTATAGAGAACTTAGTACTTCATGTTTAAAAAAATAGAGAGAACTTAGTACTTCATGTTTAAAAAACTATAGAGAACTTAGTACTTCATGTTTAAAAAACTATAGAGAACTTAGTACTTCATGTTTAAAAAACTATAGAGAACTTAGTACTTCATGTTTAAAAAAATATAGAGAACTTAGTACTTCATGTTTAAAAAAATATAGAGAACTTAGTACTTCATGTTTAAAAAAATATAGAGAACTTAGTACTTCATGCTTTCACATTCAAGCTATGATATAATTTGCTTAGTGTCTGCAAAAACTCTAACAGGAACATAATAAATTATATAAATTATGATGCAAAGCAGCCCAGGTGTAATGCTAATTATGTCTAAATTAAATCTTGCCACAAAGTGTAAAGGGATGGAGACCATGCTGTGATAATCATTTTGATAATTCTGTAAAATGAATTGTAATTCAGCTCTGTACCTTCTGCAGTACACCTAAAGATCTTGTCACTTATGAATGACATAATATTTGTCAATTTAAAAAAAAATCTTCAGAATGGAGCTAGAACAGTGCTTGGATTTTAAGGGGAAATCTCACATTTTGTGTTCCATTAGCTGCAAAGTCCAGGCTATGTGATGAACCAAAGAAAGGGTTGCAGGCATAAACTGAATACAGCAGAAAAGAGATGAGGGTTCTCTTTCTTCTGCCTTGTTTACAAATAACAGATAGGATCAGATGGACAGCTAATAACAAAAATTACAGTAATGGGGCAGGGTTACTGATGTTGATACACACTGTCAGCCTTTCTAGGAGCTACAGTTCATTTAGAGCAAGCTCAGGTTCTCTGGTTGTAGCTCAGGTCTGTAGTGCTGGCCATAATGCTTCTCCAGGTATAAAGCCTACTTTTAATTGGGTCTGTGAGTCAGGGCTACATGTACATCCCCTTAGCTTTTATCCTAGTTGAGACTTACAGTTCTGAATGGGTAAATAACTTGAAGGAAGTGGATCACATCAGGTTGGAATAGATTAATAGCTATCAGTCATGGGACAAAATGGGCATTCCTGAGAACTGTGAGACAAAATGCTGCCTCAAAATGTCATGGGGAGTGGAGCAATTGGGACTTTGAACTGCATGTACCACTTAAGGACGTAATTAGTGCCATGTCACTGGGTAGTTTTTGGATACAGCAATCCAGAGACTCTTCTGAAAATGGCTGAAGAGACACAGATGGTTCAGGTCAAGTAACTCCAGAATATTATTTATATTCTACTTTGAAAATGGAGCATTGATGAAGTAAAGAAACTGGAAAAATTCCTGAACTCATGTATGAATGCCAAGTCAGAGATGATATTACATTGCCGATTTTTATCCTAGCTTTGTGAAATCACTCTGTTATTTTCAGATGTCTTATATTCCTTCAGTCTCATAGAACAGAATGATCATAGGTCATCCCTTTCTAAAACATGTCCTGCCTGGACTTTAGAGGTCATATATTCTGCCCTGACTTAATCTTTCTATATCAGTCCCCCCAGCCTTGTCAAAGGAGAAGAAAGAGAGTATATGAGACATAATAAATAAATGAGTTAGGAAGAAGAGGGTTACAACCATGAAGGTGTAACGCTTACAGGAACAGAATTGAAGATCCTTAACTCTAAACTAGAGAGGGAGGAGAGGTGCTAGGCAGAGTAGAGAAGATGGACTCAGGTAGCAATTGCAGGACTGTATCTAAAAGGTATAGCATCATGGTTATGGACGTAGTCCAAACAAAAAAAAAAATGGATTCAGGGATTTCTTGTGCCTTTTGCCAGTAGCGATCATGCCATTGTGAAATTTAAAGTGGGAAGAAGTAGAAGAAAACAAATACAAAAATAGTGATGTTGGATTTCAGGAATGGATTACGCTGAGCTGGGGAAAAGGTCAAAACTAGAGACAAAATGAGGTGCTAGACAATCCATGGGAATGGATGGGTGTTGGTACACTAGATGCTATGGACAATGCTTGGAAGAAGAAGGAAATGGGAAAGAGAGATGGTGATTTTGTAGGGACATAAGGAAAGTGGAAAATAAGAAGCCTTTCAATAAGTAAAAATGGTGGTGAGGTGTGCTACAAGGAAGCAAGCAGAAGGACAACAAAGGACATGAGAGTAAGAAAGGTAGAAGGTGAAAGTAAGTTTCTGAAGAGATCAATAAGGGAAGCAAAAACGTTTTATGTGTAGTGCAGAAAGTATACTGTAGGAAGGAGGCTTGGGTGTACCTGGATAGGCTAATTATGGAAGAAAGAAATATTATCAAAAATGTGGAAAAGGCATGTGTTTTGAGTATACAAGTAACACTGATCTTCATGAAGGAATTGGAAGAGGAGTTATGTTATGTCAGGAAATGAGCAGAGAGTGGAAAGAACACCGAATGGATATTGGAATAGTGATGGAGTAGCTAGAAAGGGATTGGACTGCCATAAAGAAGATTATGACAGAGAGACTGAATGAGCTGCTTTCTGTGGCCTTCAGAAATCTGGCCATTGTGTTGGTATATCATTTGATGGAGTTCTCCAACAGGCCATTGACCAGTGCAGATGAGCTTATCAACTGTAAGACACCATGAGTGGTACTCAAGCTCAATGAGGTGCAGGAAAAAATCAAAGGAGCTACAAACCTCTTAACCTAACAGATTTAGCAGGGAAAGTTAAGAAAACAGTTTTGATGACAGATTGGTAGTTTTCCCAAAGACAGCAGTCTTATGAGCAGTAGCCAATATGAGTTAACGGCCAGATGAAACTATCAGTAGATCCTGAGGACATGGCAGGGGAATACCAGCAGATATAGTCTGTATTGACTTCAGCAAGGTAATAGATTTGGTCAAACACAGATGGCTGCTAAACAAACTGCAAGTGTCAGATGTAGCACTAAGACTGTGAACTGAAATGTGGCCTGGTTGGAAAGTAGGATGTAGAGGACTGTGATGAGATGGAAAATTCAGAAGTAAGGGAATGAGTAATGTAGTACCACAGAGGTCATTCTGGGATCAATACTCTTTAATGTGGTTTATTCAGTTATATGCAAGGGAATGGAGAACAGGACAATCCTCTTTAATACCTCAGATAAAGATAAATCTGTGATTGTGGATGGGAAAGAGACTCTAAGAAAGGACTTGAAAAGGATGTGCAGATAGGTGGAAGGATAACAGTTAACATTCAGTACACATAAACGCAAAGTGCCACCCTGCTTTGACATATCAAGGAAGAGGATAAACAGAATATGCTAGAGCTGCAAAATGATCTGGAGTTAAATATCACATATGGATTAGATCACTGGAAGATGAGTGAGAGCACCGTGACAACAGAGAACAAAATGCTGGCGTCCGTGCTGAGAGTGATATACTCCAGAAGCAAAGAAGTGATGCTCCCACTCTGCTGTATGCAGGCCAGACCACACTATGTGTACTGTCTGCAGTTCTGCAATATGTACAAAAAAAGAACATGAAGCTGCTCAAAGATGTCCAGCCAACCTCCACCAAAAGGGTGTGGGCCTGGTGAAAAAGTTAAGCAGGACTAAAACAGATTCTTCTCATTAGAGAACAGATCAGGCATTAGAGTCATTATATCAGTGCTAAAGATAATGTCAAGGTGATGTAAGACAGTTACAATAAACAGGATGAAAAGAGTAAATTGGGGCACAGACAACAGATTAAATAGACATGTTTTTGTGATGTTATGTTGCATTGTTTGTTTTCTTGAACATATGCTGCATACGCTAAAATCCTGAGAAATAAAGGTATAATAAAAAATGTAGAGTTTAATAAGAGTATGTTTACATTTCCACAGAGGGGGCTGCAGAACTATGCAAACAACTTCTGGAATAGGAACCAAATCCCGAACAAACGGAACAGCAATTTTTTTTCCTAGGGAAAAAAATCACTGGGCCATTTTCAGGACCCATTTCCTCCACTGTGGTGCAATCTCAGAGTTGGTAAATTTAAGTACAGGGGTGTGGGAGGCTACATAATTTTGTATTTGTTTTTGTTTTTTGTTTTTTTTTTTTTTTTTTTTTTTTAATGCGGACCAGCGATTTTTTTTCCATAGGAAAAAAAATTGCTTTTCCTTTTGTTCGGTATTTGGACTATTCGACATTTAGCTGTCGATAAAGCAATGTTTGAAACATTGAACATTCACTTATTTAATAGGGAAGCCTTCAGAAAGTGCATAGTAAACAAAACCTTTTATTCTAGCAACCTTCTAAGTTTATAAGATCAGTATTTAAAATTTGTCCCTGTTTTTGAGGCTTTGTTCCCCCCATTATTTCTGGGTATGTCCAAGCCATGATGAACACAATTCTTTCATTTACTGAAGTGTTTATTGAAAGCAAATTAGTAAGTTCTTCTTTCGGTTTTTCCCAGTTAGGGGTCACCACAGTGGAACTCTGGTCCGCTAATGATTGGTAGTATATTTTTACGGTGCCAGCTCGACACCCAACCTTCTACGATGGCATGCCCATTCACGCATGTCTTTCGAATGCCACTTGACCATGGGGAGGACATGCAGACTCCACACAGAAGGCGCTCTTGCCAAGAATTGAACGGAAGAACCTCTTGCTGTGAGGCGACAATGCTACCGCTGCACCACCATGGCTTGAAAGCAAATTAGTAAGACAAGACAGAATTTCACAAAAATAAATGTGTGACTGTTAAAATTTCAGTCAACACTTTGCACTACAAATTTTATCTTAGTATTTTGGTTTTAGTCTTGGCAGAGATTGCAACAAAGTATCAAGCTGCAAGTTACAGAGCACTTCTAAGCTACAAATTGTAGCATCAACCAGCAATACAATATCTTTAACCAGCCATTTAGAATAACACACATAGCTTCAAGCAAATAGATTAAAACAAAGTGCACATAAGTTTATTCACATAAGTTAAATGAATAACACATTAAAAATATATAATGGCAGCCTCCGCTGGGGAAGTGCAGGTCAAGAAAGAAGACAGGCATGCTGCAGCAGCAGAAATTTCCTTTTTATGACATTGATACAGGCCAAAGTTCACACAGTCCAAGCTGGAATGGGTGGAATCAAGATTTGTAAACTACTCAGCAGTCATAAAGCCTCCGGATTAAAGTCATGATTTCACACCTTGTAGGGGAAAATACGATATGTAATGCCCAGTCCTGTGGCACAGGGGAATGAATCCCTGACAATGCTCCAGATAAACTGAGCTTTATTGGTGAAGAGCTGAGTGGAGGGTGGGGGGGGGGTGGGAATGAGTGACCAGTGATAGCTCACCCATCCTGGTGAGTGATTGATGGTTGTGATACCTGACTGCTACCATGCAAGCAGAGGCCTGCAAACAATAAAGAGAGATGTAGACCAAAGACATGAGGTTTGTCAGCCAAGCCCATTATGGTAGCCCTCTAGAGCGCATGTGTGGAAGCATACATATACATTGGGGGGAGGACATAGCTAAGCCTTCTGTGGTGATGTGGTTATTCACATATGCCACCAGGAAGAAGGGTTAGAGCCATAAGCAGAAAAAACACTTAGTATGAGATTTACTTATTTAGGGAAAAGTATGTAAGAAGACGCATGACATCTTGACATGCATTATGTCAGACTCAGAATCCTTGCAAAAAATACAGTCTTACAGACATTTCATAGTGAAATGAAAACACAAAATTCAGATGAAAAGCTTTAAGAGAGTTTAATTTTCCTCTTAATGAGCTGTTAGAACTTTTTAGAATTTTAGGAATAACCAAAAATAAGCAAACGTTATTCAGTAAAATAACTGGCCAGAATCTAGTCCAGTATCAACTGAAAAAAGTTATGAAAAACAGCAAAAAGGAAGTTAGAGAAAATTATATAATTGCATGTGCAAAAACAATGAAGGTAGTTATTCTCACAAGTGAGGCTGTCCCCAAGGGGAAATTAATGCCTACATTGCGTGAGGTTTAACCTTTTTGTTTAAAAAATCCAGAAAGAAACTACAAAGATAAAACAAGAACACAAAAACAATAAATTAAACAAAACAAATACAATGTCCACCAATTAAATCATGAAAAGCTGACCAAACCACTGTTCAGAGGTGAGGAATCTGATGCAGTGATTCAGAACTTAAGCAATATAAATAAGCCAAAACTAGGAATAACAGTGTTCAACATATGCCTGTTCCAATAATTAATGATTCTGGAGCAACAATAATCATCATAAATTAGTATATATTGCAAAGTAAGAACCATGACAAGTATTAAAACACAGCAAATCAAAACATATTAACATATAATAATGAAGATCCACTGTTAAATATGTTTCCAGTGCTACGATAACAGCCTGCTATATGAAATAAAGACAGAAATGTAAGTGGTTAAGACAAGTCAGCTCTCAATTACAGCACTGCAGTCCCTATCATATAGTTCTACATCCTGGGCAGTCTAACAGTTGCAAGAAGAAAATGCAGTTGAAATCCAAGTGATAGGAAAGTTTAAGACTTCAGTTCTAGCCAAAGATCGATCACAATGTAAATCAGTCTGCCAGCCTTGCAGAACAATTATTTTCATATAGCAACAACAGAGGAGAGTCCGTAAGTTAAAATGTTAGAGGATGCAGGCATCACAGACGTCCTTTTCCATGACTTTCTCCATTAGCAATGTCAAATCCAAAAACCTAAAAATAAAAAAAGATAGATATGTAACAAGCTAATGCTGCAGTTGTAGAGAAGAGGCATTTAACCACAATAGCAAATGACATTATTTTAAACATCTGGGTCCCAGTATTTAGCAGATCACATGTAAGAGTTGGATATCACCAGCTAGAACTATATCAGACTGCTGAAGTTTACCATTTTCGCAAGCCATCAAGGTTTGAAAAGGTAACAAGAACTCTAATTTGTCAGCTCAGCAGCAGAAAAGTCATCATTCAAAGCACCATACATCAGATTTTACAAGATATGCCTGGAGTAACAAATTTCACTGGTGTTTTTGATAAATACTTTGTTATAATTGATGTCCTTTCTCTTTCTCAAGAGACAATAAAGTTTTCATCACAAAATCAGTCAGTGGTTGAAATGCAGTGCCTGCTGTGACTATAAAGTCCAATTTATGACCGGCAGACTCTGTTATAGTTTGTGCATTTGTTGATGCCTGGCTGTGTAGGTACCAAAGCTGTCCTCTGCCATCTGCATTCTCAGTTCTCCTCCCACAGCTCCTCTCCCTTCTTGCTAATCTGGCTACTTGTCTTGATGACCAGTCTCCAAGTGATGTGGTCTGTGGCAATGGCTACCCACCCTGTTGGACTGATGTCACCTGCCTTCATGTCAAGCTTGCAGACATCTTTGACGTGCACAACAGGGCCTTCCTATGGGTGTGGAGCCAGTGGCAAGCTCACCATACAGAAGATCTTTGGGAATTCAACCTTTCATCATATGGCTGACATAACCAAGCCAGAACAAGTGCCTTTGGGAGAGCAGGGAAAACATACTTGATATCCCTGAGTGCTCTAGGATGTTCTTGCTTGAGATGTGGTTCTGTCAGGTGATGCCCAGAATCCTTCTAAAGCAGCATAGATGAAACTCATTGAGCCTGCATTCTTGGCAGGAGTCCAAGCTTCATGTTTCACTACCAATAGAGCAGTGTGCTAAGCACACACACTTGGTACACCTTCATCTTATTGTAGATGGTCAATTAGGAGTTGTGCCAGACCCTTGCTGTTAGGTGTGCCATTGTTGTTGCTGCCTTAGCAATCCCTGTATTAAGCTCAGTGTCCAGGGAGAGGTTGCTGACGATGGTGGAGCCCAGATAAGTGAAGTCATTCACCACCTCAAGAGTGTGATCATCGATGAAGATGCGGGGGGCTGTTGCTGACATCCTGCCCCATGATGTTGGTCTTCTTGAGGCCGAACTCTCTGCAAGCACCAGCAAAGGAGCTGATGAGGCATTGTAGTGCTTCCTCAGTGTTAGCAGTCTGTGTAGCATCATCTGCAAACAGTATCTCTCTGATCAGTACTGTCCGCACCTTGGTCTTCTCTAGAAGACATGCAAGGTTGAAGAGATTAACAACACTTCTAGTGTGGAGGTATACACCATCTTTGGACTTGTTAAAGGCACGGGACAGTAACAGAGAGAAAAAGATGATGAAAAGTGTAGGAGCAAGCACACACCCTTGCTTCACTCTGCTCCTGATTGGGAATGGGCCTGAGGGAAAGCCATGATATTGTATGACACCTTGCATGTCAATCATGGACCTTCCCACTCTGAATCCACACTGATACTCAGGGTAGACATGTTCCACGAGTGATTGCAGCTTGTTCAGAACTAAGCACACAAAGCCCTTCCCAACAATGCTGGGGAGGGATATTCCACGCTAGTTGTTGCAGTCAGTTTGGTCTCCTTTGTTCTTTACAGCGTGATGATGTTGGCATCATGCATGTCATGGGGCACTGTTTCTTCCTGCCAATACTATAGCAGGAGCTTGTGTAGGTGGTTGAGGAGAACAAAGTTCTTGCCAACCTTGCCAAACTTGACGACCTCTAAGGAAATTCCATCTTTTTCCTGGCACTTTACCACAGTCAAGGGAGTCAATGGCTTTGCTGAGCTCCTCTGCTGAGGGTGGATCATCAAGTTCTTCCATGATGGGGGGAGTTGCATTTTTTGACTGCTGTATCAGCAACAATGGTCTCCTTTGAGAAGAGTTCCTGGTAATGCTCAGCCCATCTCTCCATCTGTATGCCTTGGTCTGCAATGACTTCACCTGATGCAGACTTTAGGGGCATAATCTTGATTGCACTCCCTTTTCTTCTCCTGAAGATGTCCACAAGGTAGTGAAGCCATCATCCAATGGCCATATTTGTGGATCTGAATTCAGAGTTACCTTCCCCTAGATGAACTGCCTGACAAGGTTAACGAAATCCATCTGGCCAGGTTTGGAGTCAAAGTTTACCTTCTCTTAGGCTGGCTGCCAACCAAGGATAATGAGCCCAACTTGCCCACCCAGTTATACCACCAAGCATTCACTCGCACCATACAGCAGGCTCTGTGAAAACAGGGGGCCTCGCGAAAAAGTGCTGCTGTGGACACAATAGTGCAGGAGAGGCCATATGCATGGACCTCCTGTCTAGCAAACCAGAGAATAGTCCCGTAGTGATCACTACACCTGGAAAGGAGAGGCTATAAGAGATGGGTCACTTTCCCTTTAACAAGCAGGATGTCCATCCCAGACTTTGAACCCCCTCACTTTGTTATAATGACAGCAGTTTTATAGCAGCATTCAACGGAGTAATATAAAGTGATTTCACTTTAGTTAATGAAAAATGTACCTTTAACAATAACAATGAAATTTACTGGCTTCATATTTAAACAGGTCTAAAAGTCATTATTATTTCCAAACACACCTCTGCCTTACCTTGCAGCTACACTATCTTACCCCATCTGACTTGCACCATATGTACATAAGAAAACATAATTTCTTGTGGGTGTTGTGCTCCTTGCACTGCCTAATGGGGAGACTTTGCCTTAATATCCACATTCTCTCTCTCTCTCTCTCTGTATATGTGTATATATATATATATATATATATATATATATATATATATATATATATATACATATGGGATCACTACTAAATCCCGAATATAACGGAAAGACGAGAAGACCGGAAGACCAGAAGTACAGAGATGTCAGGAGGTTAGGTAAGTATCTATGTTTGGTTGTGTTGGTTAGGGGCTTTAGTGTGTTTGTGTGTGTGTGTTTTGTGACTGTGATGTGTGTGTGTGTGGGGAATGTAGTTGTGCGGTGGTGTTTTTGTGTGGTTTTCTATATAGTGCGACCTTGGAGTTAGAATATTTAAGTAGGGAGGTTGTGGAAGGTGCAGCCCCCCCTCATGGGGGGTGCAGGGTAGCTTGCCCCTTGCTTTTCTGTAGTGTAGGTTTGTGTGTTTGCATTTTGGGTGACGGTGTGTGTATGTGTGTGGTGTATGCTTAGTGTAGTGTTCTGTATTTCTAATTTCGCACTTCTGTTCTTCCGGTCTTCTCGTCTTTCGGTTATCTGTTCTCAGGATTCCGGTCTTCGGTAATGTGAGTATTCGGGATTTAGTAGTGATACTATATATATATATATATATATATATATATATATATATATATATACATACATACATACTTTCCAGGTTCAATGAACTTAGATAAAAGGAACATACATTTATTCCTTTTCCCCAGGACAGTGGAACCTAAGTATATTTTGAGCTTGGGGAATTGGGCAGATGCCCCACAATGGGAGCTGAATGGGGTGTAGTCTCCTTCAGAAAAGTTTATATTAAGATTTAATTTAGTTAAATATATCATAATGGTGTACTTGTCAGCAGCAAGATCTTCTTTAGTAGATCATCCCAAGAATCACACTAAGGGCTGCAGTAAAAAAAACATATTTCTGTGATGCAGTACTTTGTGATTTATGACACATTAGCCAGACTGAGGAAAGACCTCATTATCATCTAATTTACATGACTATGAATTGCAGTCAACTACTTCAAAGTGCAGATGAGCACATCCTGTGGTAGATAACAACAGCAGCCACATCACTTTAACACAGGCACCCCTCCCCCACAGTCACTCTCCTAAACACACAAGTACACAGTAAAACACCCCCCACACACACACATGCACACACACACACACACACACACACACACACACACACACACACACACACACACACACACACACACTCACATGTGCACGCACACAGAGTATCCCAAACCTATCCCTGTTGTCAAAACATCTATGATGTCTCCTTCTTCTCTGTTCTAGCAATATCACAGGGGATTTTAGTCAGTCCTTAATGTCAGACATTGAAGTTTCACACATCATGTCCTGCAGTAAATAATGGCTATGGCATACTCTCTTATTCTATGAGGTCGAGAGACATGTCAGATATTTCTAGTCCTTCTTCCTCATACATCACAAAATGTTGCAGGCATTGTGTAATGTTTAAGTTCCTCAATTTATAAAAAAAACAACTGCTGACCTAACATCAGTTAGCTTATCAGTTAGTGCAGCAGGTTAATGCATGGCTTTCTTTTGTCATTTGTGTATGGTTCAAATCATCCTTGGTGCCTAATGATGGAGAAGAGAGCTAATATCCTTGGCAGGAGGGTACAGGGTTAAAAGTCTGTTAATGACTATTATATTACACTACCTATCCCTGGTATCTAGTGGTTCTCCTCACCTCACCTTTTTTTTAAATATGTACCTTTAAGGCATAACATAATGACTAACCCTGGTGTCTATTGCTCTTCCCACCCCCCTGCCCCATTCTTGTACTGTTTAAATACCGATCAGGCACAAGTAAGGATTATCCTTGGTGTCTATTGTTCCTCCCACCCTGATTCCCTTACTGTTTATAAGGTGTCACCTTTTCCAGTGATCTAAAGTGGGACATGGGGTGTGGCCAATATATGACATCACAGAGGGTGTGGTCATAGGTAGAGGCTGAGGCCAACCATGTCACAACCTGGGCACTCCTGAAAAGTACAGAGAGTTGCAAGGTGCTGCAAAAAGAACTACAGTTTCTTCTTCATAGGTCCCCAAAATAAATATATATAAACATATAGATAGATAGATAGATAGATAGATAGATAGATAGATAGATAGATAGATAGATAGAGATAGAGATATAAATATAGATATAGATATTAAATATATATAGATATAGATATTAAATATATTAAAAGGAAGTCAATCTGGTGGTCCCCTGCCATAAACAAACTCTACAACAGAAGAAAGAAACTGTTGCAAAAAAGAGTAAAATCCCATGATTGGAGAAACTCCCTGGTCAGCTTCAGTAAGAAGCTGAGATCCCTCATAAAATCCTCCAAAGCTAGTTATGAAAACAAAATCACCACTGACTCTAAAGACAACCACAAAGCATTCTATAGCTATGTTAAGAATCTCAATGGCAACACTCAGATCTGCTCTGAGTTACAGCACAATGGCACTAAATATACAGAACCAACTGATATTGCCAACATCCTGGCAGATAGGTTCAGTGCTAACTTTACCCCTCTGTCATCCCCTAAAGGGCCCATCACTATACCAGAAGAATGCAAAGTTCCTGTAATCACGTCTGCACAAGTAAAAAACACACTATCCAAAGCCAATTACACAGCATCCATGGGACCTGACGACATCCCAGGCTGTGTTCTACATGAACTACAGAACGAACTGGCACCCCACCTAAGTACCATGTTCAATCATAGCCTCACCTCAGGCTATGTGCCTACTGAATGGCGCACAGTGACAGTTATTCCACTCCACAAAGGGGGAGCCACCACAGACCCCGGAAACTAATGCCCCATTAGCCTAACGAGCCTGGTCTGCAAGGCTATGGAGCGTATCATCATGGAACTTATAAACAATGACATTGGTAATCTCCAAACTCAGGACTCCACCCAGTTTGGGTTTGTAAAAGGCAGATCATGTCTCCTAAACATGATAGACTTCTTTGAAACAGTCAACAAAGCCGTAGATGAGGGTAAGGTGGTTCACACAGCCTATCTAGATCTCACCAAGGCTTTTGACACCATCCCCCACTCTGGAATTATAGATAAACTCAGTAAACTAGGTATAAATCCCTATGATACAAGATGGGTTGCCAACTGGCTCACTGACACAACCCACACTGTGAAAGTAGCAGACTCCAAATCCAACTTCAGACCAGTGACAAGTGGAGTACCATAGGGTTCAGTCCTGGGTCCTCTCCTGTTTGGTATCTACTTCTCTGAAGTAAAGGCCAACACAGAAGGTCTTTGGCTAATGAAGTTCGCAGATGACTGCAAACTAGGAGCCATAATCAAAACTCCAAAAGATGTGGACATCCTACAAAAGGGCCTTGCTGAGACAGATGCCTGGTGTCAAAGCCATGGCCTCAAGCTCAATGCCAAAAATTGCATTGTCATCCCTTTTGGTAAAAACTCAGTACCCATGATCTACCACATAGGTGGTAGTCTACTTAACACCAAAAGTGTGATAAGAGACCTTGGGACACAGCTGGACAGTAGTCTCTCCTTTGATAATCACATCGCCACAGTAGTCAGGAAATCCTTCTATGTGGCACACCTCATCACAAAAGGTTTCTCATCCAGGAAAAAAGAGGTCATTGTTCCCCTGTACTCGTCACTCATTAGACCCATTATAGAGTACAATGCCCCTTTTGGTATGTACCTCACAAGATATCTACAACAACTGGAAAGGCCACAGAAATACCTCACAAAGAGGATTACCGACCTCAAAGAGATGCCCTATGCAGACCGTCTCAAAAAACTGCAGCTTTACTCCGTTGCATATCGCCTACTCAGAGGCGATCTCTGCCTAACACACAAAGCTATGTCAAACTCAGAGCTTTTAGACATGCTCCACTTAAAGAAATCCCAATCCCTCCGAGATACACGCTCTAGGGACCTAAACCTCATCACCACAATAAACAGAACATGCTGGAGGGATAGATTCCTGTCCCAGAGACTTCCCATACTCTGGAACAAACTACCTATCTATATCAAACAAAGCTCCTCATTAGCACTCTTCAAGAAAAATCTTGATGGTTGAATAGGAGATAGGAAATTCACCCCGGGGATCACTTCTGTGGCTCTGCTCGACAGTGGCACAGGAAAATAATTTTCTTGGGTGGCGAAAGCCAGGGTACCTTTGGCTAGGCTTATCTAGGCCCCAGGGCCAACAGTCTAGTACCTACCTATGAACCTATGAAGCTATATGTATGTGTGTGTACATGTGTATTTCCCAGGGAAAGGAACTACTAGACCACCATGGTGAACTGTGCCCTCTCACCGTGTAGTGCAACCTCAGAATTGGTATATTTAAGTGGGGGGGTGAAGCCCCCCACTTTGGAGGGCTACATTGCTTTCTGTTGTGTTTAATTTGAATGGTGTTCCAGTGGTTCTTTACCCCAGGAAAGAAATTTGGCAGTTTGTTGTTTCATTTAAATGAAGTTTTGGTGTATAACGATCGGGTATGTCAGATTCGGTGGATCGTACTGTTGTCCATTGAAAGTAGATCTATATATATATATATACAGGGACGTCGGGAGGCATACGCACTGTACTGATTTCAGTACAAGTTCTTTAGAAGAGGGGGTAGCTTTTTAAAAAAAAAAAAAAAAAAAACATACGTACATATTTTTTTTCTTTTTTAAAACAGTGTTGGCTCCTTTAAGGAGCATACCAGCCAGTCGGAAGTGAGTTTGCGTCATGTTCGGCTGGGAAATGTGCAGGAAGACAATCGCAAATGGATTATCGCTACGAGCGGTAAATCTGAAGATGTAGTGCGTGGAAGGCAATCGCAAACTGATTATCAGGTAAGAGAGGTGTGTGTGTGTATGTGCGCGCTATGTGAGAGAGTAGAGAGAGAGAGACAGAGAGGGACTGAGAGTGAGGGATTTGCTGGATTTTCTTGATGGAAGATACCCAAAAAGGCACAACTACCTGTAAAACATTTGCAAGTTCTATAGTAGCATGACATATCTTTACCTAAAATGAGTTAGGATCTAGATTAGATGATAGTGTTTGCTGTCTGTCATCTAACATTTAGATGAACTTTCTTGTACAAGCTTATTCCAGTTTGCATATTAAATATATTAATTTATTTCAAGTAAACAACTTTATTATTCAGTTTTAAATACTTTGGCTAGTAATTAATTTATGAGCTTAAATGCATGTATATTGAATCTTGTGTAATGACTACTGTTTATTTGACTATCGAATAGTGACTGTTCAGAGCTTACTACTTAAATCATGGCTTAAGTTATGAAAAAAAAAATATGTGTTGGGTTTTGTGTTGGTAATCTAGCTTGTTGGCAGTGTTGCTATAGAGGGTGTTGCTACTGTAACCTTACCATCTAATCTTCTTTCTAGCCAGCCCACTAGCATAGAGAGATAAACCCTAATTGTAATGCAGGCAACCCAGGTGCATGATGGAGCTGACAGGAAGGATGGGATGCCTAAGTTGAGAAACAGGAGTGAAGTAAGTCACATGGTAAAGTGATCCTTCAGAGGAAGGGATGGAACAATGACCTGCAAGGTAGGCATGTGGCTCATCAAACTGACAGCTGGCAGTAGCCTTCATTGAATAAGTGTACAGGTACATGTATTTGTGTTACAGGTAGGCATTTTGAACCACATGGTGACATGTCCCTCAATCTGTGGGAGATCATAGTTTGGGTAAAACCTTCCCTATACCTGGTATGCCAGCAAGGGCACAAGAAACCCTGAAGTCTATCTGAATGATGCCACCCCACTGGTGGCTCCCACCCTAATGGATATGACTCTCACTTCTAAGGAAAGGATGCATTTAAGTTCAGTGTGGGTGGTCTGATGGTTGGCAGCCATGCGGGCAAAAAGATGTAGAAAGAATCATTTACCCACCTTTTTGGAAAGAGGTGTGTGTGTGTGTGTGTGTGTGTGTAAATGCCCCAACATAATACACCTGTTGGCTATAAGTGTTCATGCTCAAACCCTGTACCTTTGCTTCAGGGTAAGAAGAGCCTAAAGTCCCTAACCACCACCATTTCTGAACTTTGTTCAGATTTGCTTTTCTAATGGTTGTTAGTTATGGTGATAACTGAGAACTGAAGTTGTATTTCCCCCATTATTGTTTTTGTTGTTTGTCCAGGTTTTTTGTGCTAAGGTGTGAAGTGAGAACTGAATTTGTATTCCCTCATTATTGGCTTTGTTTGTCCAGGTTTTGTGTGCTAAGAGGTTGAGAGCTATCTAAATGATAGCCATTAAGTTTGTCTTCCTATTTTTCAAACTGCTGATTTAGCATAGTGCTATGTTGCACTGACTGTAGTGCATATGGTTCTGAGTTCAAGACATGCATGGTAATAACACAGCATTTTATTCTAGCAACTTTCCAAAATTATACAAGCAATGTTTAAAATGTGTCCCTGGTTTTTGGGCTTTTGCCCCCCCCCCCCCCAATAAATGTTAGCTTTTTGCAGATTTCTTGTGCTGCAAAGTTCAGAGATACAGCCGAGTGTCAACATTTTACAAGGAGCTGAGAGCTGCAGGGGAACTAAAGAGTCTGTTTGTACTGTTAATAGCACAACAGGTAGTGTATTGGCTTTTGATGCAGAAGGCTGTGGGTTTTTCTCCCACAGAAGGTAAATGCATTGCTGATACTGTACTGTGTTGTAAAGGGGGGTGGATGCTGTAGTCTGTTTTGGCGAAGATATCTAGTAGTAACTATGAACCTGTTATCAGTTTGCCATCCATTCCCTATTGCAATATTACTAGCGTATCATTGTTTTTAATGCAACATAGGCAATTTATTCCTCAAGGGCAACAGGCACTTTATTTGTAGATGAAACCATGAAATATAAAGTTGTTTGCTAGCAGCAGCCTCTTCATTAGTTACAGATTTCTTTAATGTGGAATTATGTAGATGGCTTTTACTAGTTCAGAGATTGTGCATATGCAACGGTTGGTGTGGTGGGGGGCATCGTGGAGCCCTTTTGCCTAGGGCACCAGTTGACCTAAGCCCGCTCCTGATGGAAATGTTATGAATTGGGCTGTTTTGTCATTATTGGTGCATGCATTTTGTTTCATTGTTTACTGGAAAAATGTTCAAAACAATAAATTTAAAACGCTCTCTAACAATTATATTGTATTGTACAAGGAATATAATTTAATACAGTCAGGAAGGTGTATCAAAGAGCATGTGTATGTTTCATGTGCAAGGGGCCTATGATTTGAAAACAGCCCAAAGTTCATCTTTATCTGCCACTGGCAAAATATATTTTCTTTGAATGTAGGTTTCAATGCTGTTTCAATGAATGTGAGTTTCAAGGGCAGAGAGGTTTTAATGCTAAGTCCAGTTTCATTGTGAGACTGCATTGCTTTGTTTAGCAGATATTTATTGGTGTTCATGCTGTAAAATGCAAAATAAAACTTTTCTGGCAACTCATTTAGGAATGAAGTCACTAAATAATGACCAACGTTAAGTTTCAGACGTCATAATCTTCAGAAAAATGCATGCTAAAGCAAGATCTGATATTCTATTAACTGTCTTAAGTTTATACAAGGTCAATTTTTAGTACTGCTTGTATGTTCCCCCAATATATCTGGCCTTGTCCAGATTTCCCGCATTAAAGAGGTTGAGAGGTACGTGCAAATAAATCACTTTATAGAATTAGGAATATCCAAACCTCTCAACTGTCCCCAATTTTGGCTCAAAATGTTGCTCTCCCCCTAATAATCTCTCCGTAAAATAGCAATTTTGGAAGAAAACGTGGAGGGTTTACTTTTATAAATAGCTGTAATGATCAGAGTTATACATTACTTTTATTTCAGAAATGCATGTAGATTCTCTAATTTTGTCAGCTGCTCACGTTAACTGTGCTCATATTAAAATGGTGTCCCTTCTTTGACAGGTTCCCAGCTGTATTGTCTGGCAATTTTATATTTTTGCATCACATTTTTGGTCAGTTTTTCGTAAAATTGCAGTTTTCTGGCAAATTAGTGGCAAATCATTAAAAACTGAAGTTAGAAAATAATGGCAGACATTTGAGTTTCAGATTTCATACCTTTGAGAAAATTCGTACTAATGCAAGACCTACTACTATTCTATTATCTTTCTAGGTTTATAAGAGCAATATTTAAAAAAAAATGTCCTTATTTTTGGGCCTTTGCCTCAGTTTTATTTATGAGTTTGTTGCTCTAAGAGGTTGAGACGTGTGTGTGTGTGTGTGTGTGTGTGTGTGTGTGTGTGTGTGTGTGTGTGTGTGTGTGTGTGTGTGTGTGAGTGTGAGGTAGGTAGGTAGCATACCTCTCAACTGTCCAAATTTTGCAGAATGTCCACATTTTTGCCCCATATTTTTTGTCTGTTCCTCATAAATTTTGTGATTTTCTAGAAAATCATTGAAGGCTGAAGTTGCTAAATAAAGACAGACATTTGAGTTTCAGACTTCATGTCCTTTAGAAAAATTCATACTAGCACAAATCCTATTATTCTAGCAACTTTCTCATACTAGCACAAATCTTGTTATTCTAGCAACTTTCTAAGTTCACGCAAGCATTATTTAATATCTGTCCCTGTTTATTTTAGGCTTTGTCCATATTTCTTGCACTAAGAGGTAGGTAGGGGTGTGTGTGTGAATGAAACACCCTAGTTAGGGGTAGCCAGGTGGTTAGTAATTTACTCAAGCTCAAAACCTGTACCTTAGTTACAGAAAACAAAAGCATGAATCCTCTACCCCAACTACAATGCTGCATTTTTCAAAGAACTGACTTTCAGGTTCATTTTCAATTCAAGGACCCGAGTTTGAGTGAATCTATATTATATTACTGAAGAGGCATTACAGCGAATGCCTCTTCATCGACACTAAAAGAGCGAACCGTGAATTACGAGAATGGCCGTAGCTTGGCTGGGGAGGGGGGGTAGCAGTTTGAGAGCTGTGAGTACAAATTTGAAAATCCTAGCTACACCCCTGTATATATATATATATATATATATATATATATATATATATATATATATATATATATCTATACTCATGCGCACACACACACACACACACACACACACACACACACACACACACACACACACACACACACACACACACACACACACACACACACACACACACACACACACACACTCAAAAACACAAGGTACAGGATTTAATTCTAACCTTGAGTTATTGGCTAGACTTAAAATGGCCCTTCAGGGCAATTAGCCTAGTATTCACCTTTGAATCTATGAACACACCTCATTTACCTCTGACCACAGCATTAAGAAACATAAAAAAAAAAGAAATAGAATACAATTCCACCTTTAAAAAGTTACAGATCTAAAATTCTAGTTGCACTTACCAATACAGAGCAGAGCAGAACAGGACAACCATAGTCTTTATTTGGCAGGATGGCTTCCCACTATCCTTACCAACACTGGCTGCCTATCTAGCTTCCCTACCTCTGGGCTGGCTGGCTTGCTGACCACCTTGCTGGCCTCCTGGCTGGTTTGCTATTCTCCTTGCTGGCTGGATGGCCACACTGCTATCCTTATGGCTACCTGGCTGACCTCCTGGCTGTCTGGCTAGTCACCCTGCTCGTTTTGTTGCTGTCTGGCCTACTGGACTCCTTGCCTGCTGGCCATCTTGCTGACTACCTTACTGACTGGTTTACTGGCTGGCTTGTTGACCACCTTGCCGTCTGACCTACTGGCCTCTTTGCTGGCTATCTAACTGGCTTTCTGTCTGGCTGGCAAGCTTAAAAGTCTGACCATTTTTTTTTTTAATTACTTCCCATGGTTGTAAAAGAACTGATAAGAAAGTGTTCTACAGCTGCAGGCTTTTGTAGGGCACTTCCACATTTGATCCCAACCACTGCATGAATTTCATCCAATCACTGCACTATTTTCATCAACCATACCTAACAGGGAATAGGTATCTCTGATATTCTTGGTCTGGTGACATTACAACCGAAAATCTAAATTGCCAAGAAAAAAGCAGAAGTGCATGCAGATGTTTCTCAGCAATTCAGAGATTCAGTGAAAACAAGACTTTTTGTGTCCCTCTCGTTCCTGATGTAAGTAGTGGGACTGTTATATCCAAAACATGTGTCCCCCACTTATAACAGGACTGGTGGCAAGTTTAACTGTTTAAGCGACACTAAGTCATGAGCATGAGTTATCCCTGATGGCTTAAGGTTTCCTCCATCAACAGTCCCTTTACTGTTTAAATGCCACTCAGATATGAATATGGAGTTTTCCTTGGTGCCTAGTGGTTCATCCCACACAATGTTGTAGACTGCGCTTGTTAGTCTAGGAGTTTTTTTTAGTAATTTAATGTGGGTTTTGGTGGTTTATGCCTATATTTTTATTGTCTGAATTTGTATGTCTATATTATCAGCTTTCTGTATTTTGGTGTTTGTGTCAGCATCATCATGCGTCTACATTTTAAAATACTCATATACCCAAATTAGGAATGGTAAAGGCTCAGCTTCTGTTAGATAGCAGCAAGTTTACAACAATTTCAGTTGATAATAATTCTCTGTTCATTGAAATACCAAGCATTGCTGCCATTAGTTTATGGTTTGGCTCAACTGAAAAAAAAAATTAAAAAAAAAATATATGTCTGCACTGTACAAAATCAAAAACGTCAGTTTACATCAAATCACCAGCAAAATTTCAAATAAGGTAAACTTGAAGGATTAATAGAAACCACATGTAAACACTGAGAGGCCTCAGTAATAACGAAAAATCAAACAGTTTGCTGTACAAATAAAACTGAGAGCTTTTGTCCCTTATTTAAATGAAAAAAACAAACACAACCTCCCCTTCTCCTTGTATAGCCAGAATCAGGTAATGAACTGTACCTTCTGAGTTTGACATAACCTTCTGTAAAATGTAACTTCCCTGTGATCATTTCTTTACTTGTTAAAACTACACTCCAACTACAAAAGCTCCACCAGTATTATAGAAAAGAAATAGTGAAAATGAGCAATAATAACTTCCTTTATAGCCACACTAAAATCCAGTTCATGTAAAAAATGTTTTAATTTTGAATGTAAATCCACAACGTTATTCACGTACTGAATTTTGCCATCATCAGCTCATTGGATATTTATAATACATTAGTCGAAATAGAAAAATATAAAGTGTGTGAAAAATGTAAGATATATGTAAATAAGATGATTAAAATGTGTTCAAAAAAGAGATATTGTGAGCAATTTTGTAGATCTTATCTTTAGCACCGGTTTTATGGATGTACAATCAATCAGTTTTGAAACATTTAATATTCATGAATTCTGTTACCTGATCTTGGCAAAAGCCAAAGGCAGACAGTCCCACACTGCACAGCCCAGAAAAGCCCACAAATGTGCTCTACCCCACAACTCAGGCCGGCTAAGATCTACCTGCAATCAACTTGACATATAAGCAAATTTAAGTACACTTTTATCTGCATTTTTTTCATATAGTACTGCATTTTATTTATTTTTGTTCCTCACTGAATATTAATTTAACTGAAAATTGTGGCTTTGTGTCTCTACAGTTAGTTCCCAGCCCCCTCCCTGTTCTTGTTTTGGTGTTAATCTTGGTGGCTTTGAAATTGCACGCCCCTCTTGTAAATTTGATTTTGGATACTCCTTCTGGGCCCAACTCATTTGCTCACTCAACTGAGTGCAGTGAGATCATATTATGATTTCAGGCACTCCTATTGTGTACAAAAAGAACATTTAGGAAGGAGAAAAAAATCTAAGCTTGTTTCCTGCCTTTCCTGTAAGTGGTCTAGTCCACATACAAATTTGCTGTATCCGGGACTATTTTTAAGCTTCTGAGCCCCGAAAAGCCTTTCTGTGTTGGAGGGAAGCCTTCTAGCTTAATTTTGTTTCTTAGAACTAGCCAGCTTTTTTTTTAGTTTCAGCACTCAAATCTGTTTCTTTGAGCTCAGCACTTGTCCAGAACTCATTGTAAGCACTAAATAAGCTACAAACGACTACAGCACTCAACTTTCCTCACTTGTCTAGAGGAAAGCAGTCTTTAGTACTTAATAAATAAGCACCTATCAACGCATGTCTAAGGGTCAGCTCCCGGTGTTTTCTCCTGTCTACCTGATGAATCTGGGTATCTTAGGGCAATGCAGCAATTGTCTCATGTACACAGACAACGCTTTCCTCCTACCACCCAACACTACAACCTGTGAGAGATGCACTTATATAGCCAAACTAGAAACAAAGCTCTCTTCACCCAAGACTGGACTAGACAGTCAAGAGGAGAAAGTAAACACTTGCACCACACCACACTCATCACATACTCCCTCAAAACCTGCACCACCAAAACACACACATAAAAACACAAAACACACACCTACATTTGCGGAGGCTATCAATAAAAACCTGCCCAAGCAACAGGGACCTCCAAAGCAGAAATGCAAGCAAACTCCACCCCCCCAACATAACCCAAATGACACATAGCCCACAAACTCAGTGTGCCACTCAACCACAGCCCATAAGGGATAACAACATACCCAACACTCTATAGTCAGGTGCACTGATGTTCCACTCACCAGGCTAAACAAGGAGAAAGTTACTGTCAGCTGCCTGTTGGGTTCCAGGATCCGCCACATAATGCACACACTCAGGTCACTCCACAACAAGTACAAATATGACTTTATCATTGTCCATGGTGTGAATGACCTGAGAAGTACCTCCCTGGACTACATGAAAAGAGACATGGAGGAGCTCTCCGATCTTGTAGCTCAGGCAGGTATGACCCTAGCCCTGAGTAGCATACTGCCATCACCCAGAATGATATCACAGCACAAGGACAAAATGATTGACTTCAACAATTGGCTAAGCTTCTGGTGTCATTCTAAGGGGATCCAGTATTTGTCTGCCTGGGATGACTTAATCGACAGACCACAATGCTTTGCCAGAGATGGCCTGCACCTGTCGCCCTTGGGATTCCGAATACTGGCTTGGGATTCCGGATACTGGCTAAGGCTCTTGCCACCCCTATAGTGTCTTTTTTAGGCAAGGTTCAAATGACAAATTCACCACCGTAACAGGTACAAGCAAGCAAAATCTGAGGGTAATGCTACTCAATGCTAGAAGTCTAAACCTCAAAATGCACTCACTCGAGGTACTCCTTAAAATGGAGAACATCGACATCTGTGCAGTGACAGATACCTGGTTCAAAGCTCCAGAGAGCACCCCTGCATTACCAGACTATAAATCATACCACACCTTTCGGCCACCTAACCAGGACCGAAGCACTAAAGGAAGAGGTGTGTTCATATTCATTAAGTATATCCACACCTCCAGGCTAGATGCACAGCATAATGCATCCAAGATTATCCAACTGCAACTAACTCTGGGCAAGACCGCAATCCAAATTGTAGCTTGCTAGAGACCCCCCCACCATGCCCCAGGATTACCACTCCTCATTTCTTGATACACTGGAAAATATTAGGGTAAAACCCAACACCCTAATAATGGGCGATTTCAACTGCCCCGCCATTAACTGGGAAAACTACTCATGTACCAACTCTTTTACTCAACGTTTTCTGGATATCATAAATTCCAACGCCTTGGATCAACTTATTCACACCCCCACCAGGGGCAGCAATATCCTAGACCTGGTCATTACCAAAATGGGCGACCGGTGTTCCACACCAGAGGTCAATTCCTCGTTGGTCAGAACCGACCACATGCTAATCACCCTAGACATCCACATCCCGCCCCCACCCCCCATTAGGGAAACCACCGTAAAAAACTTCTCCAAAGCCAACTTCACACTTCTTAAGACAGAAGTGGCAAACTTCATAACACCCATGCAGGCGGACAATAGAAGTACGACTGCTGAATCCTACACAAATGCACTTTATAAGCACTTACACGAGTGCATGGATCATTCTATCCCTAACAGAACCAAGATGTTATCCTCCAAAAAAAGTAAGCCAATCTGGTGGTCCTCTGCCATAAACAAACTCTACAACAGAAGAAAGAAACTGTTACAAAAAAGAGTAAAATCCCATGACTGGAGGAACTCCCTGGTCAGCCTCAGTAAGAAGCTGAGATCCCTCATAAAATCCTCCAAAGCTAGTTACGAAAACAAAATTGCCACTGACTCTAAAGACAACCACAAAGCATTCTTTAGCTATGTCAGGAATTTCAATGGCAACACTCAGATCTGCTCTGAGTTACAGTACAATGGCACTAAATATACAGAACCAACTGATATTGCCAACATCCTGGCAGATAGGTTCAGTGCTAACTTTACCCCCCCCCCCCTCACCCCCTAGAGGGCCCATCTCTATACCGGAAGAATGCAAAGTTCCTGAAATCACGGCTGCACAAGTAAAAAACACACTCTCCAAAGCCAAGAACACAGCATCCATGGGACCTGACAATATTCCAGGCTATGTTCTACATGAACTACAGAATGAACTGGCACCCCACCTAAGTACCATGTTCAATCATAGCCTCACCTCAGGCTTTGTGCCTGCTGAATAGTGCACCGCGATGGTTATCCCACTCTACAAAGGGGGAGCCATGACGGACACCATAGGAACTACCGCCCCATTAGCTTGACGAGCCTGGTTTGCAAGACCATGGAATGTATCATCATGGAACTCATAAACAAAGACATTGGTAATCTCCAAACTCTGGACCCCACCCAGTTCAGGTTTGTAAAAGGCAGATCATGTCTCCTTAACCTGACAGACTTATTTCAAGCAGTCACCAAAGCCATAGATGAGGGTAAGGATGTTCACACAGCCTATCTAGATCTTGCCAAGGCTTTCAACACCATCCCCCACTCTGGAATTATAGATAAACTCACTAAACTAGGTATAAATCCTTATGTCACAAGATGGGTTGCCAACTGGCTCACAGACAGAACCCACACTGTGAACGTAGCAGACTCCAAATCCGACTTCAGACCAGTGACAAGTGAAGTACCACAGGGTTCAGTCCTGGGTCCTCTCCTGTTTGCTATCTACTTCTCTGAAGTACAGGCTAACACAGAAGGTCTTTGGCTAACGAAGTTTGCAGATGTCTGTAAACTAGGAGCCATAATTGAAACTCCCAATGATGTGGACATCCTACAAAACAACCTCACTGAGACTAATGCCTGGTGTCAAAGCCATGGCCTGAAGCTCAATGCCAAAAAGTGCATTGTCATCCCTTTTGGTAAAAACTCTTTACCCACATAGGTGGTAGTTTACTTAACATGGAAAGTGTGATAAGAGACCTTGGGACACAGGTGGATGGTAGTCTCTCCTTTGATAATCACGTTGCCACAGTGGTCAGGAAATCCTTCTATGTGGCACACCTCATCACAAAAGGTTTCTCATCCAGAAAAAAGAGGTTATTGTTCCTCTCTACTCATCACTCATTAGACCCATTATAGAGTACAATGCCCCTTTTGGTATGTACCTCACAAGACATTTACAACAACTGGAAAGGCCACAGAAATACCTCACAAAGAGGATTACTAGCCTCAAACAGATGCCCTACACAGACCATCTCAAAAAACTCCAGCTTTACTCTGTCACATATCGCCTACTCAGAGGCGATCTCTGCCTAACATACAAAGCTATGTCAAACCCAGAGCTGTTGGACATGCTCCACTTAAAGAAACCCCAATCCCTCTGAGCTACACGCTCTAGGGACCTAAACCTTGTCACCACAATAAACAGAACATGCTGGAGGGATAGATTCCTGTCCCAGAGACTTCCCATACTCTGGAACAGACTACCTATCTATGTCAAACAGAGCTCCTCATTAGCACTCTTCAAGAAAAATATTGATGATTGGATTGGAAATAGGAAATTCACCCCAGGGATCACTTCTGTGGCTCTGCTAGACAGGGGCACAGGAAAATAATTTTCTTGGGTGGCGAAAGCCAGGGTACCTTTTTGGCTAGGCTTATACAGGCCCTAGGGCCAATAGCCAAGTACCTACCTATGAACCTATGAATCATGTATGCAGTATTAAGGCTATGACAAAATATTTTACATGTTTCCAGTTATCCATTGTGAAAAAGGGGGCAGCTGCCACATGACTCTGAAAAACACATGACTATTGCTCTGGGTGATGGAACAGTAAGAAGACCCTGCAGTAGCTCTCCTTATAAGTCAGCATTGTTACAACAAACATATCAGTCTTCCTCAAATAATGTCTTCAGTTACACTATCAACATACAGGTAAGTTCCTCCGTGTGCCGAATGACACTGAATTAAAGTTTTTGATGTATTGAGACCAGTGGAGGTTTCAGAACTGGGAGTAGGCCTCATAACTCCTCATTAACCTATTCATTTTGAGGATTCAACAGAGACTTTTACAGAAATGAATGAGGTGTAATTTGTTGTTTTCATTCACCAGAAACTAAAGGGATATTACTCATAAAACTATTTTTAATCCATATTCATAAAGCAGAATAATTCAAAGACTGTACTTCCCTTGTGACCATAATGCAATTACTTACATCTACATTTCTTATACATCTAAACTATATGCATTAATTTAAGGTATTTAGTCCTTAAAACAATTTTCAAAATAAACAGCAGAAGTTGTGGGTATATTTATATCTATCTATATATCTATATCTATCTATCTATCTATCTATCTATCTATCTATCTATCTATCTATCTATCTATATTTACACACACACACACACACACACACACACACACACACACACACACACACACACACACACACACACACACACACACACACACACACACACAGACTGGAGTACTTAAAAAATCTAAAGACCTTAATACCGACAGCCTAAATATTGACACAAAAATATCTAAGCTCTTAATACTGACAGCAAAAATATCTAAACCCTAAATATCAACAAAATTGAAGTTATCATACCAGGAAAGGGTATATATCCTTTCCCCATTGTTAAGCAAACACATATTTGATATAATGTAACTAGCAGGGGCTGTGGGAAGTGCAACCTCTCCCCCTATGGTGAGTAAAGGGGACTTGGGCCCTGCAAAAACATTGGGGTTTGGATCTGGTTAGCTATGTTAGATATTCAGTGTTTACACACACACACACACACACACACACACACACACACACACACACACACACACACACACACACACACACACACACCAGCGTACACTTCTTGCTAAGTGCATGACAAACATGGGCAAGTGTGCTATTTAAGCAATAACTGACGACATTGGTGTGGTATATTGACGATTTAACCATAGTAGATGAGGGCAAAGACCAGCTGATTAAATAAAGCCAACCGTGGGTAAATTTCAATATACCACACCACGGAGTCGGTTATGACTATTATGACATTATTTAAGAAAAAAATGCTTACTTTTCTTAAATAATGTCTTTATATAATGCCTCCGTGGTGCCCTTCTGCATTTTTCCGGTATCCTGGGGCTTTTTTTGATGTACTGCCCATGCGCAGTACATCATTGCTGTATAAAGGTAGCAATGGAGAATGGAAGATCCCCATTGCCTTTTTTTTTAATTGAAAAGATAAAAAGAAACTGGGAGACTTTTAATGTTTGGGAGTGCCAGGACAGATAGAATAAAAGGATAATCAGGTAAGTTTCTTTAGTTTTGCGGAACGTACCTGATTATCCTCTTATTTTTGTCTGTGCCATCTCCCTCATTCATTTGAGGTGTTACATTAAAGAAACATAAAAAAATGATGAGATATTCTTATGGAAAAAAGTCTGGGTGACCAGATCTTTTTTCCGTTGGTATATTCTCAGATTTACAGTGGGCACACTGGTTGGTCTGACCAATCAGCATGCTCATTTTTGAATATTAATGGCCAATCATTGTATAATTAGTACTTATTAAACAGCTCCATACATAACGCACTGCTACAAAACAAGAGTAAGCAGCAGACTATACTAATGAAGGCATACGTTGGTGAATTACATGTTAATGAAGGAAATCAGCATTGGCTAGGGATTCAGAAACATATAAACTCAGCATGTACATGTTCCCTTTTGGCCTCAACTCCAATTCTCTTTGGAGTAAGGTTATAAACACACGTACAAAAAAAATGTTAGGTGTTGCTGCTGTGTCATTAACCTGTATGTGCAATAGGCTTTTATACAAGGTATGGCTGCTTCCAGACCAAGGTAAGTGATGAACCTGAACAGAAGAGAAAAAAATTATTACTCCCATGTGCAAGTACTGGATGCCAACATGGCTCAACTGTACAGGAATGTCAGAAATAAGTCATACATGATACATGCCACACAAACAGTAATACATTAAAAGGAATATAACAATGCCTTTTCACAATACATGGGATACAGCCTGCTCGTCAAACCAAAGCAATTAAGAATATAATCAAGTTACTATGAAAGATCACTTATGTAAATGAATACAACTAAAAAAATGTATGCCCCATGCCATTTACAGGTGGTTGTGGAACGTCAATACCAGATGTGCCTAAAAAGACAAAATGGAGATGGATAGCGGTATGATAAGCATTAAGTAGAAGATGACACATGAAAGGCAACACCAATACATATAACTCTAAACATCCAGCCATCCACCCACAACCCCCTTTTTCCCATTTTTGCAGATAGAATCACAGTGTCACCTCAATACTGGCAATCATCTAGAGCCAAGGTTTACACCACTGGGTGGCTAGCCCTGCCACAGTAGTTCTTCCACACCACACCATGTACTTGCAAGCACACACATACTCATCACCAATTTAGAGTGTCCAGTCCACCTACTGCATGTTCTTGGAATGCAGTAGGAAGAAGACCCACACAAACACAGGGAGGACATGAAGACTCCGCACAGAAGGCACCCCAGCTGAGAATCAAACCAGTGCACCTTTTGCTGTGAAATGACAATTCTATCCACTGTGCCACTGTGCCACCCTCATAACTTATAACTTAAAACTATAAGCAAAGTTTTATAAAATATATCTCTAGTCTCCCATCCTCTCTCTTTATGTATATATATATATATATATAGGTTCATAGGTTCATAGGTGTGTACTAGGCTAATGGCCTTGGGGCCTTTACAAACCTAGCCCATAGGATTACCCTCACATCATGACACCCAACCTTAGTTCACAGTGCCTCTGTCGAGTAAAGCCACTGGAGTTATCCCTGAGGTGAATTTTCTATTTCTCATCCACTTATCAAGATTTCTCTTGAAGAGGGCCAGTGAGGTGCTCTGCTTGACATGTATGGAAAGTCTATTCTATAGAATGGGCAGTCTCTGGGTTATGAACCTATCCTTCCAGCTTGTTCTGTTGATTGTGGTAATGAAGTTGAGGTCTCTGGATCATGTGGTGCAGAGGAATTGGGATTTCTTTAGATGTAGCATTTCTAACAGAGCTGGGTCAGACATGGCTTTGTAAGTCAAGCAAAGATCACCTCTAACTAGGTGATATGAGACAGAGAATAGTTGGAGTTTTTTTTTGTCTGTCCATATAGTACAAATGTTTAAGGCCTAGGATCTTCTTTGTGAGGTACTTTTGCGGTCTCTCCAGTTGTTGCAACTGTTTATTGAGGTACATGCCAAATGGGGCATTGTACTCAATGACTGGCCTAATGAGGAAGAGTAGAGGGAGACAATGACCTCTTTCTTCCTGGATGCAAAACCCTTAGTTATGAGATGTGCCACATAGAAGGACTTTCTGACCACAGTGCAATGTGGTGGTCAAAAGAAAGGTTGCTGTCAGCCTGTGTTCCCAGATCTCTTATAATGCCTTCTGTGTTCAGTGGACTACCATCGATGTGGTAATTCATGGGAACCTGTTTTTTCCCAAAGGGGATGATGACACATTTTTTGGCATTGAGCTTAAGGCCATGGTTCTGATACCAGTCATTGGTCTCAGTGAGACCTTTCTGTAGGATGTCAACATCACTCAGGGAGTTAATAATTGCTCCCAACATGCAATCATCTGTGAAATTTGTCAGCCAGAGTCCCTTTGTCTTGGCCTGGACTTCAGAGAAGTAGATACCAAACAGGGGAAGACCCAGGACCGAACCCTGTGGGACTCCACTCTTGACTGGTCGACAGTCTGACTTGGAGTCAGCTACTTTCACTGTGGGATCTAGCTGTGAGTCAGTTTGCAACCCATCCAGTGATATATGGGTTGATGCCTAGCTTGGTGAGTTTTTCTATGATTCCTGAGTGGGGAATGGTATCAAAGGCCTTGGCCAGATCAGGGTAGGCTGTATGAACTGCCTTGCCCTCATCCACAGCTCTGGTGACTGACTCAAAGAAGTCAACCAGGTTGAGAAGGCATGATCTACCCTTCACAAAACCAAACTGTGTGGGATCGAGAGTTTGGAGATTCCCTATATCCTTGTTTATTAGGTCCATGATGATGCATTCCATAACTGTGCATCTCAGACTCATCAGGCTAATGAGGCGATAGTTTCCAGGGTCTGTAGTCGCTCCTCCTTTGTGGAGAGGGATGACTGCAACAGTGCGCCATTCAGTAGGGACAAAGCCTGAGATGAGGCTGTGACTGAACAGGGCACACAGGTGAGGTGCCAGTTCATTCTGTAGTTCATGTAGAAAACAGACAGGGATATTGCCAGGTCCCATAGAAGCTGTATTTTTGGCTTTGGTGCTATTTTAACCTGTGCAGCAGTAATACTGGTTGCTTGGCAATCTACTGGTATTGTGACTGGTCCCTTGGGGGGGGGGGTAAAGTTGGCACTGAATCTGTCAGCCAGTATGTATGTGTATATATATATATATATATATATATATATATATATATATATATATATATATATATATATATATATATATATATTCATATGTGTAGGAAAATGGCATTCCCGGAGCATCAGCAGTAGGCACCTTTTAATTGTCTTCCACCGCTGCTCCCACATCCAGCACCACACTGGGAAAACCAGATGAGCTGCCTGGATCCCTTACCATGGACAAGTTCATAGGTTCATAGGTTCATAGAAGGTTGCTAGGCTAATGGACCTAGAGCCCTTACAAGCCTAGCCATATTTATCCCAAGTTGCCCCAATTGTTGGTGGTTAGGTTAGTGAAGTTCATACAGGTAAGATTCTATGGTAGTTAATACCAACTTCCTCTATCCAGGAGGGACATGGGTGCTACCCCAGGAGTGAATTTGTGGTCACCGATCCATTGATCTAGTAGTTGCATTTGAAGAGGGTCAGAGGGGCTATTTTCACATGAACTGGAATTTGTTCCAGAGAAGTGGTATTCTCTGGGGGATGCATCTATCCTCTCCAGCATGACTTGTTCATGTCAGGGGCTAGGCTAAGATCCTTGGAGTGACTGACCCTTGTGCAGTTTGATTTACAAATGAGTAGCATTTCCATCAGGGCAAGATCAGGGACTGCCCTGTAAGCCAGACACAGGTCACCCCTTAGCAACCTGTAGGAGGCAGAATACAGTGACAGGGCTTTCAGTCTTTCCATGTAAATCATATTTTGTGTACTCTATAATTTCTTGGTGAGAACCCCCTAGGTCTCTCCAGTTATTGCTGGTGTCTGGTGATGTACATGCAAAAGGGTGCATTGTACACAATTATTGGTATGATGAGGGCCAAATATAATGGAATTATGACATCTTTAGATCTACAAGTGATGCCTTTACTTATAAGATGTGCCACACAGAAGGATTTCCTTACTGCTGTGTATACATCTTGGTCAAAGTTCAGATTGCTATCAACCTGAGTGCCCAGATCATGTACCACTGGGTCTACGTTTAGAGGAGTGCTGTCTATAATGTAATTAGCAGGGATGTCAGCTTTCCCAAAGGGAATAATGATGCATTTTTTACATTTAGCTTTAATCTGTGGCTTTGGCACAAATCATTTATGTGTGTTAACCCTGCCTGCAATATATTAACATCATTGGGGAACATAATGATTGCTCCCAGTTTGCAATTGTCAGTGAACTTCGTCAGCCACAGGCTGTCCAAGTTTTCCTGGACTTCTGAGAAATAAATTCTGAACACTAAGGGGCCCAGCACAGAACCTTCTGGTAAGCCACTAGTGACTGGTCTTTTACTAGCGGTGAAATCACCCACTTTGAAAGCATGTGTCCTATTGGTGAGCTAGTTGGCTACCCATCTGGTAATGTAGTGAGTAATTCCCAATTGAGAGAGCTTCTGTATAATACCTGACTGGGGTATTGTGTGAAATGCCTTGGCTAGGTCAAGATAGATGGTATAGGTTCATAGGTTCATAGGTAGGTACTAGGCTATTTGCCCAAAGGCATTTATAAGCCTAGCCAGAATGTGTTGGCTTTCACCACCCCCTTAGATTAGTGCCCTGTGCCTCTGTCCAGCAGAGCCACTGAAGTTATCCCCAGGGTAAACTTTCTGTTTTCCATCCACTTGTCAAGGTTTCTCTTGAAGAGTGTCAGCGAGGAGCTCTGCCTAATGTAGATTGGAATCTTGTTCCAAAGCATGGGAAGTCTCTGGGACAGGAATCTATGCCTCCAGCATGTCCTATTTATTGTTGTGGTGAGGTTTAGATCCCTAGAGGGTGTGGCTCGAGGGGATATGGTTTTCTTTAGGTGGAGCATGTCCATCAATTCTCGGTTGGACATGGCCTTGTATGTCAGGCAAAGATCACCTCTGAGTAGGCGGTATGCAACCAAGTACAGCTGGAGTTTCTTCAGTCGAGCTGCATAGGGCATCTGTTTGAGGCCAGTGATCCTCTTGGTGAGGTACTTCTGTGGTCTTTCCAGCTGTTGCAGGTGTCTTGTAAGGTACCTCCCAAATGGGGTGTTGTACTCTATGATGGGTCTGATGAGTGATGAGTAGAGGGGCACAATGACCTCTTTTGATCTGGATGCAAACCCTTTTGTGATTAGGTGGGCCACATAGAAGGATTTTCTAACCACTTTGGCAATGTGATTATCAAAGGAGAGATTACTATCTACTTGGGTCCCCAGATCCCTTATTATGTCTTCCATATTTAGGGGACTACCATCTATGTGGTAGTTTGTGGGTACTTTGTTTTTTCCAAAGGGGATGACTATGCACTTTTTGGCTTTTAGCTTGAGGCCATGATTTTGACACCAGGTATCCGTCTCAGTGAGACCCTTTTGGAGGATGTCTGTGTCAGCTGGAGAGTCAATTATAGCCACTAGTTTGCAGTTGTCTGTGAACTTGGTCAGCCATAGTCCTCCTGTGATGCCTGTACCTCTGAGAAGTATATGCCGAACAGGCGGGGTCCTAGGACTGAGCCCTGGGGAATGCCACTTGTAACCGGTTTAGAGTTGGACCTAGCTCCCGCAACTCTTACCATGTGGATTCTGTCTGTGAGCCAGTTGCCAACCCATATTGTGATGTAGGGGGTTATGTTCAGGCTGGCGAGCTTGTCTTTAATACCAGGTAGGCTATGTGTACCACCTTTCCCTCATCTATAGCCTTGGCAACTGTCTCAAAGAAGTCCACCAGGTTTAGGAGCCATGATCTGCCTTTAACAAAGCCGAACTGGGTAGGGTCCAGTGTTTTGAGGTTCCCAATGTCTTTGTTAATGAGTTCCATGATGATGCGCTCCATAGCCTTGCAGACCAAGCTAATCAGGCTTATAGGGCAATAGTTCCAGGGGTCTGTTGTGGCTCCACCTTTGTGGAGTGGAATAACCGTTGCTGTGCACCACTCTATGGGTACATAGCCTGTGGAGAGGCTGAGTTTGAACAGTGTGTTTAGGTGAGGGGTTTGTTCATCTTTGAGCTCATATAGTATACAGCCTGGGACACTGCCCAGTCCCATTGATGCTGTGTTTTTGGCTTTGGAGAGGGCTGTTTTAACCTGAGTGCCTGTAATTTCAGGGGCTCTACATTCTTCTGGTATGGTTATGGGCCCTTTTGGGGTTGAGAGGGGGTGAAGTTTGCACTGAATCTGTCTGCCAGGATGTTGGCGATATCAGTCAGTTCAGTGTATTTTGTGCCATTCTGCACTAACTCTGAGCAGATCAGAGCATTGCCACTTAGATTCTTGACATAGCTAAAAAATGCCTTGTGGTTATCTTTGGAGTTCTTGGCAATTTTTCTTTCTAAGCTCTCCTTGGATGATTTTATAAGGGATTGTAGTTTCTTGCTGATGCTGATCAGGGATGTCTTCCCTTCTTGGGATTTTACTGTTTTCTGTATTAGTTCCTCCTTCTATTGTATAGCTTGTTTATGGCAGGGGTCCACCAGACTGGTTTCCTTTTCTTGGAGGAGTGAGTCTTGGTTTTGCTTGGGATAGCATGATCCATACATTCTTGTAGGTGCCCGTAGAATGCATTAATAAAGGATTTTGCAGATTGGACAGCGTTATCCTTTAGTATGGGGGCTTTGAAACTTTCCACCTCAGTCTTAAGTAATGTGAAGTTTGTTTTTGAAAAGTTTTTCACAGTGGTTTCCTTGTCCGGGGGTGGGGCAGAATGTGGATATCCAGAGTGATTTGTTTATGGTCAGATCTAACCAGCGAGGGGTTGACCTCCAGTGTGGAACACTGGTTGCCCATGTTGGTGATGACCAGGTCCAATATGTTGTCACCTCTGGTGGGAGTGTTGACCAGTTGATCCAGGGTGTTTGAGTTTATAAATTCTAGGAAATGTTGGGCAAGGGAGTTAGTACTTGAGTAGTTCTCCCAGTTAATGTTTGGGTAATTGAAATCACCCAATATTAGGGTGTTTGGTAAGACCTTTATGTTTCCCAGTGTTTCCAGAAACACAGAATGGGGGTCCTGGGACATGATGGGTGACCTGTAGTAAGCTACAATTTGAACTGCAGTTTTACCCGTTGTTAGTTGCATGTGGATGATCTCTGAAGCATCGTGCTGTGCCACTAACCTGGAGGTGTGGGTATCCTTGATGAATATGGATACACCCCCACCTTTTATATTTCAGTCTGGGTTCTGTGGCCAAAATGTATGGTATGAGTTGCAGCCTGGTAGTGCTGGGTTGCTCTCTGGAGCCTAAAAACAGGTTTCTGTCACTGCACATTTATCAATTTTCTCCATACTGAGGAGTGTCTCGAGTGTGTGCATTTTAAGGTTTAGACGTCTGGCATTGAGTTGCATTACCCTCAGTTTTTTGCTACTTGTGTTATTTACGGCGGTGGGTTTGTCTTTTGATCCTTGCCTAAAAAAGGCACTATGGGGGTGGCAAGAGCCTTGGCCAGTATTCGAAAGCCTAAGGATGACAGGTTCAAGCCATCTCTAGCAAAGTAGCGTGGCTTGTTGAGCATGTCATCCCAGGCAGACAGACACTGGACCCCCTTTGAATGGCACCAGAAACTTAGCCAATTGTTGAAATTGATCATTTTTTCTTTATACCGTGGCATCATTTTTGGTGAGGGCAGGATGCTACTCAGGGTCAGGGTCATACTGGCCTAGGCTATGTAATCAGAGAGCTCTTCCATGTCTCTTTTCATGCAGTCCAGGGAGGTACAGCTCAGGTCATTCACACTAACATGGACAATGACAGAGTCATATTTGTACTTGTTCTGGAGTGACCTGAGTGCTAGTGTTATGTGGCAGAACCTGGCACCCGCAAGCAGCTAACAGTAACCTTCTCCTTATTCAGTCTAGTGAGGGGGACGTCAGTGTGCCTAACTATAGAGTCGCCTATTACTAGTGTGTTGTGTATGTTATTTTGCCTTAAGGGCTGTGATGCGTGGCACACTGGTTTTGTGAAGTATGTGTTTCATGGTTTGTGCTGGGGGTGGAGGTTGCTTGGATGTCTGCTTTGGAGGGCTCTGTTGCTTTTGCAGATTTTTATTTAGAGCCTCTGAGTATGTTTTTGTGTATTTATGTGTGTTTTTTGCCGGTACTGGTTTAATGGGTCTGTGTGAGACTGGTGGTGTGATGCAAGTATTTCCCTTCTCCTCTTGACTGTCTGATCCAGTCTTGGATTGAGAGAGCTTAGCCTCCAGTTTGGCTCTATAATTGCATCTCTCGCATATATTAGTGTTTAGTGGTAGGAGAGAGTTGTCTGTGTACATGAGGCAGTTGTAACATTGTCACAAAATGCCCAGATTCACCAGTTGAACTGGAGAGTACACCTGAAACCGCCCTTTGGACATGCCTGGATAGGTACAGTGAACTGTTTTACTGATTGGCTGGTAAGGTCGAATAGAGAGCCTTGTCCTTCTGTACAGTATAGGGGGGTCTAGTGCTAGGGTTTATAAGTGCTTGCCATGAGTTTTGAGCAAGTGCTGGGCTGAGAAATGAATGGCTTGAGTGCTTAAGTTAAAAGTTTGTCTAGTTCCAAGGGAAAAATTGAAGAGGAGACTTTGTGGAGCCGGGAATAGTTATACCATAGCTAACCGGCACTGCCCGGAGCAAAAAACTGGGCAAATTCATTTTTTTATAACAGGGAAATGAAAGAGATAGAAATTAGCCCAAAATGGCCAATAAACTAATTTCTGGGCTGAAACCACTCCTCCAGGGACAGATAGGCTGCTCAAAGCTCCCCTCTCTCACAGGTGAACAGAGGTGATTTCCTTCTATCCAAGTAAGGTATGGTCAACACAGAGATTTGTAACACAGCCCTGAATTCAGCTCTAACCTGAAAACTGGACTATACTAGCTTAGAATGTCAGGAAACACGTATATATTTTTTCAGAAAATAAAGCAGATACAACAAAAAAAAAACCACTTTAAATGCACAGAAAAGGATACTTATTGTTATATATCTCAGATCAGAGTTGTAGTCAATGCCCCTAGTAATAAAGTAGGAAGGAACACAAATACAGTAAAAGCAGATGAATATAATGCAATATATATATATATATATATATATATATATATATATATATATATATATATATATATATAAATAACAATAGAAAATGAACAGACTGATTTAAACAAGTTACCCAATTAACCAGAAAAAAGCTCAAAATGGAGTCCTGTTCCAGCAGTCTTCAATCAGACAAGTTCTAACTGCATACTCCTGCCCCTAGGGTGCAGAGGAACCTTCTCCAAAAAAAGATGGCCTGGATCAGTGCTCAAGTTATACAAATAAAGCTAGATTTAGCAGGCCTGAATATGGTCTATGCTACAGCAACAAGGCGCACCAATTTCAGAAAGAAACAGTTTAAATAAGCAGGCACAATAAGCCTGTGACCAGAAATTCCCAGCTCAGAAGGGCAGAATCCAGCCTCTCCTCCCACAAGTGGGCAGACCACAAACCTTCTTAATGTAGAATAACTGTCCTGAAGCCCTTGTCCTGAAGTGCTTAAACCAGAACTAATACACTTTTAGAATAGTAGACACTGAGCCTTCAATCAGCAATTTCCAGCTTAGAAGGATGTAAGCTACCTGTCCTGCCACAACAGTGCAGACCACAAACCTTCTTAATGTAAAACAACTGGTATGACGCCCAGGTGCTTAAACCAAAAGACTTAGAATAACAGTTACAACTTAATCAGGTTACTAACAAGTAGTAATAAATGTAGCAGAATAAATAAAATTGAGTACTTTTAAGAAGAGGCAAAAGCAAAATAAAGTAGGAGGAAACACAAATACAGTAAAAACAGATGAATAAAGTGCAATTTTTTGTTAGTAAAGTGCAAGGAGAGAGAAAGGAAGAACCTAAGTGGGTTGGCCTTCTCAAATCTTCTCTCTGTATTAAGTAGAGTAAACACTAGACTCAGAATATGATCTCACCGTACTTGGTTAAGTGAGCAAATGAGATGAACCCATGAGGAGTGTTCAAATACAGACTTACAGGAGGGGCGGGCAATTCCAGAGCCACCAAAATTAACATCAAGACAAGAACAGGGAGGGTGGGTGGGGAACTAACTGTGTAGGGACACACAGCACACTATTCAGTGAAACAATTACGTATCAGAAAAAATAAAATACAGTACTTTTAAAACTGCAACTTTGCACTTAACTGAAGACTAAAATACAGTACTGCAAGTTTGCACTTAACTTCAGCTTCTAATGCAGGTGATTGTAGCCAACCAAGTCTCTCAGAAATTGAGCACTGTCTTTCCCTCGTCCAGGACCTTGGTGACTTTCTCTAAGAAGTCAACCCTATTTAACAGTTGTAATCTTCCTTTAACAAATCTGAACTAGATTAGATCCAGCCAGAGTTTGGAGATTACCTGTGTTTTAACTCCTCCATCTGATAATATATGTTTCAGAAAAAAATCAGTGTAAACTGGCCAAAAAGAAATATACATTTATGCATGCAACCATTAAAGACATACACATAACTAATCACACATCTAAGACATTACTGTAAATTCACACACACACACACACACACACACACACACACACACACACACACACACACACACACACACACACACACACACATGCCCCACTCTGGCAATAACAGATGTGAATAAGAATAAGAATAAAGAAATGTGTTAGTACAGAATATATAACAGCATTACTGGTAAATGAAGAATATGAAATGATAACTGTAAATAACATTTGCCTTCTATATTCAGACATCTGTTAACAATGCTAAGAACATGTGCACCAAACAAAACTTTTGTATGTAATACAAATCAAACAGCCTTTTGTAATATAACTGTTAAACCTTCCTTACAAAAAAATGAATTTGCAAATGTTGTGCAGCATTCAGTTAAGTCATGAAAAATCAAAGACCCATATGAAATAGCCATTCCCCCACCATACACCAAAAAACACAAGTGTCAAGGGCATAACCCCCTTTCTAATGGAACACTTTATGTCATGCATATACAACACCCTTATCATACAATATTTGCTGAAATGTAACTTTGGTATTGCTACTTCTAATATAAAAGTTCTTAAGTCCTCCCATCCTCAGATAAATATTGCTGTAAAGATTTGTAACATTACCCTGAGGCTCATTCTAATAGGAACTGCTGTACCTTCTATAACAACACAAATGGAAAAGTGTAGACATCACTCAATTTTCTTGCAAAAAATAATAGCACCATAACTGAGTAAATATGATTTCTAAAGAACATAACATATTTTGACCAGATTTGTATTAAATTTTGCCAAAAAATAATGCAATTGTAGCAGTTAAACAGCAGTAACTTAATTTGGTGAAGCCAAGCAGTCTTCCCTACTGTGACACAAGTTCCTTAGATCTAGGTTGTGCTTATATAGTGTAGATTAATCCCTCTGGACACAAAGATATGTAAATCAGGAGTCAGTTCATTATCATTCAAAAATCACTCAAAGTGCTGAGCAGGTAAACATGGTGTGAGGACCTATACAATACTGTGCAGGTGCTGTAGAAGTACAAGAGTGAGCATTTGGAAATAAGATTAGGTAGTGGCTTGAAAGTGTGAATTATTAACTGTAGTACATGAATAATTAAGTGTTTAACACTCCTGCCACTATGATGTACATTTACAGAGGATGGAACAGGGAAAATAGACTTGCAAAAGAAGTTTTGTGATGACATTTACTTACTTAGAAGATAACATTTATACCACCTTTGGGAATACATGCTAAAGAGGTAAATTTACCTCTTAGTACAAATTGTGTAAGTTATATGATGCACATAAACCTTAAACATACAAACAAATTACTAAATGCAAACCATAATGCAATCCTTTTATAAATGTATCAAAAGAGAGTAGTGCTCACAAAACAAAGGGGAAGAATGCACTCTTGTATTGCATACATTTGTTTTTACTCTGTCATGATTCTTAGGTTAACTAGTACAAATATCACATTCATCCATCTATTATGAAATGTCAAAGGGCAACTTTGAAATAATAGATATGTTGCTTCAAAAATGTAAGTGTTACAATGGCAAATCTTAAGTATAAGTGCTCCACTTTCTCTTCCTCATTAATACCTCTCTGCATGTTTAGGTTAATGTCATGGTTTCAAGGCTTTAATCTACAGAGGATGATGCATTTGTGAGTCTAGAAATCCTTAATGTCCACATTTTCATACTAGAAGGCCACATAGTTGAGAAATCTTAGCCCTGAGTCAGTTTTCCTTTCTCTCTTTTATTTTTTCATTATTTCTTTTGGCTTCATCCTTTGCATAAACCTGGCATTGGGCAGTAGTGACTGCTAGTAGTGACTAGAAGTGAGCAACAGTTCACTTTTCTGGAAATAAAACTCAAAAGTTTAATTTGAGATGCCATCAGTTGAGCAAATGAGACTGGTGCTGGTACACTTTTGTCAGCACTCCAAACAGCACCGAGTGAAGAAAATACACTTGCTATGTAACTTCTCTGTAGCTCAATGTGCTAATGCCTTAGGGTATGAGTAACAGCATAGGTAATGGAATATTTGAATCCAGGTTACAAATAGTTTTACTGAGGGGGTCAGAATAACAATTGTCACAGACTTTTTATTAGGAATTAACATGATATGCATCTGTCAACTTGTGCCATGAAATGTGCAATCCAACTCTAGGTAATAAATTCTAAATAATATAACTATACTCTGTGTGGATTTTGTTAAGCATAACAATTGTCATATTTAATTTTAAAGTACCCTTGCATATGTATAATTGAAACAATACTTAGTCATGATTGGCAAAGTCTTGCAGCTCAATGTGTTAATGTACTAACATAGGAGTAAATACAGCAATGGTGCAGGGTTTGATTCCAGTTTTTGATCTTTTGAATATACTACTCACAGTAACACAAATGTTTTCTTGTTTGAACCTGAACTATTGTTATTAGTAATATCTCATTTTATATGCATGGTGTAACAAACACAACATTTACTAAACTGTGAGGAAATACAATCAGTAACATATCGAAAGTGGAAATATAATTAATCCAGAATATCTGAAATATGTCCAAAGTAGCAATCATGACAGTAATACATTTTCTTTTAAAATTTGTAATTCTTACTTGTGCAAAATGACCTTATATAATCTCCTGTGTCTCCCCTTTCTGATGAAGTGTCTGTATGTGAAGGCATAATAATGTGCAAAAGAAATGTAAGATGGAATGTATCAGGGTAATGCCATAGTTGCTGAGTTTACTTCTACATAAACTTTTTTTTCTTTCTTCTGCCTTTGCATGACAATTGATATTGCAGGTTTTTGAATATCAGCAGTCACTAGCACTGAGTAACAGTTCAACTCTGAAGGAAAAACTCACAAAACTAATTTTGGCTACCATCAGTTGTGCAAATGAGACTGACACTGCCTCACTTCCATCAGCGCTCTGGAAAGTACTAAGTGAAGAAACTATATGTGTCAATTATCTTTTTCTATGGTTCAAGAGGTTAATGCCGAAAGTTTGGAGAAACTGCAGAAGTAATGCAAGGTTTGAATCCAATGTACTGATAATTTTACCAAGGGGGTCAGAATAAGCATTATTATAGACTTTGTATTAAGAAATTAACACAAAGTCCAACTGAAAATTACAAAAATAAAATTTGCAATACATGTCTGTGTAATGATTGATAAATAAATAATCTATAATATGTGTCAAGTATGTTAATCATAAAAATGATCATACTTAAGTTAAACTATACTTGCATAAGTATAATCTTATTGTTTTTGGAAAATATGAATCAACACAAAATTCATTATTATGTGTGCAGGATAGTATGACATGTAAGGTATGTTTGGTACCTACTCCAACATGATTTACTCAACTCATTCAACTCAATGCATATAAAATTGATTTACAGAAATAAATAATGTTTCTTACATATAACTCCAGTAAAATAACAAGTAAAAGTCAAACACACATAGTCTTGTCATAATTAGATCTCCACTTATGTTGAAGTTGTTATACCTCAACTTAAAAGATCAAAATGTTACTTTTCTTGTGGCATTTAACAGTTAAAAGCAATGTTTATCAGTTTAGGCTTCTTTCTAGTCGAGGATTCAATTCCCGAGTGCTATCAGTCAAAGCTGTCCATCTGTATGTCCCACTAATCCATTATGTCCCAGTTTGTATCATTTTATATCTTACCAACACTGATTATTACCAGCATCATAGATGTTGTGTCATGTCTTATCAGTGTGCCAAAAGACTGTATGTATGATTATCATTGTCCATAACAGAGATTATGTTTAGAGGTGACAATATATCCTTCAAAATGTAATTCAGACATCATCAACAAAATGAGTTTAAGGATTTCCCAGTGGAACTTATGTAAATACAGAGAGCATCACACATAGCCAAGTCTCACTACATTATTTCACACATGCAGTGTATTTGAAGGAATCATACACAATTTCTCTGCCAGTCCATTTGTGTGATTTCAATTGCGCAAATGTAGTTGGCAGGGTTTTCCATTATTGTGCATCAGCTGGTACAGGTGAGATCTGAACTGGGTAAAAATTCATTACCATATTTCTAGGTATCCTTCAGAAGACATGCTAGGCAAGGTTGAGTGTGTTGCTCAACCTAGAGCTCAAATACGGTGTCAAGATGATTTCAGGATCATTGTGGCACTCCTCTTAGAGAGCTACATCTGTAGGTATCTGCAGGAAGACTATACTGGGTCTCAGTACAAGGTTGAGGCTTGGGATGGTTTGGCTAAGGCTGTATCCAGTGCAAATGGCATTTCATGTCATCACCTTATACTGACATGCTGTGGTGTAAATAGAGCCTCCTCAGATGGTGAGAGGCAGAATTTAGAACTGCACAGTGACTCATCAACAGCCAATACAATATCATGGATTGGCAAGACCATGCACTTCCTCATTATGCTTCTTTTTATGTTTTCTATTCTGTACAGCTGCTGAAGACTTAGCTAAAAACATGGAGGGCATGAGGAACTATTGGTACACTTCAAAGAGGTACGGGGTGAGTATGACTCAGGTATGAATGTAAGCAAGAGCATAATACACCTGAAATTTAATTAATTTTACCATATTTCTGGGCATCAGTCCATATGAGCTTGAGACACACACAACTGAGTAGGCCTACCTTACATATATAACAAGCATACATTCCTGTTCCAATGGCTGTTGCTCATGGTATTAGGCAATGTGTAAATCAACTTAGCTGTGTTTGGTTCAATTCTAGCAGCAGTAATTAGCTTTCAGTATAGAAATATAATCTATTTTCTGCAATGTTAAATAACACTACATTTTCCATTTTTGTAAATGGATGTCTTTACTTGGAATGCATATATCGCATATGCCATAGTTGCCCATTTGCTTAACATGTATAATATCACTGAGACTGATGTATTTTATGATACATTTATAACTTCACATCACATCTGGATGTGACAAAGTTTACCATATGTATAAGTCAAGTTGGTTATATTTTAAAATATTGAAGTGACATGACACAGCATGAAATTCATGTTATTGTATATGTTTTCTATCCCCAAACCTATATATCTCTTATTTTTTTCTTTTTGTGGAAACATTACTGCTGCAGTACAAATGACCATCAGCACAGGAAGCTAGAGTGAGCATGGGAGATCATAATGTCATACCTTACAGAAGTGGCTGTGGCAGCAACATCACAGGGAGTACAGGCACCCAATACATCTGGGTCCCAACCTGTCAGCATTGCCTCCAGAACTACAGCAATTTCTTCTCCATCTGTGTCAGGTAGCTCTGCCTTGGGGAGCTGGTGCACCAGGAGTAGTACTAGTGATGATGGTGATTTTGTCACCCATCAGGTCTGGACAGATTTTATAGAGAACATTATAGAAAGGTGCCTCGGTGCCCAAATTGGAAGAGTAGAGAAACTCCTGCACTGAACTGCAAAGCCAAAGCCCCATGCATCTCTGACTCAGATCTATGACAGGAGACAGTAATGACAGTTCTGATGGTGAAAATGAGATTTTTCACTGTGCTAATTCTGGATGCGGATGTACCTCCGATGTCTCCCACATAACCCTAATCATGGAGTCCTCAATGTTTTGTGTCCATGACTATCCCTGTCTGTGTTGTATGTCCTATATATTTATGACTCCTACCTAACTTACCCTACCTATCTAAACCTCTTATTCTGAACCACCTTCTCCAACAGTCCTTGCTCTACAAAAAAAAAAAAAAAAAGCACATGTTCCACAAAAAAAATTACGCCACACACATAGCTCTGCACTTCACCTATGTGTCTACTTGACACACTGTATATTAGCCATACAACATTATTCAGTTGTTGTCATGCAACCCTGATGTGGTAACTATTCAAAATTCATCAAATTCTTCTTACAAGTTTACATTTATCTTATGAAGAAGTGGATAGCTATGACATTCTCCTAACACCATCCTGCACATTCTTTTATTCTTCCCCATCTCCTGTCCTCTGCTTGCCCCTTAATTTTCACCATGCCCTATCAACCCCATTTTCACACATTTAATCTGGTCAAACTATTGAATCGTACACAATACGCATGTCCAGAGAAGGCCCATTAAAAAAAAAAAAAAAAAAAAAAAAACTTTAAGTTTTGTTCTTAGGTTCTGGGCAATGCTTGGCATCACCCAGAAATGGTAAATGATAATAATTGGTGTTTCACATCCTATGGCAAAAACTGAAGATTTTAATTTTTACCATACTTGTAGGTTATCTTTGTGTAAATGTGCTTAACCCCACTGTGCAATAGAAATACAGGCAGTAGTACTGTGAGACAGTTACTTTTACATGTTCATTAGGCTGCTTGCTGTAATTTATGCCTCATGGGGCGTTACAGTTGTCATTATAAAAATGAAGCCTGATGCCTAAATTCTCCCTTTTTCTTGTCTTCTGTCACTGTCCCTTCAAATGTGTGCTTTTTACAAGATGAAGTACGAGTTCCTGTGTGGGTTGCTCATTTAATGCTCAAGTCTGCAGAATGCTTTTGTAGGGTGACAAGGTTTCAAATCCAGAAATATTTTGAACAGTAATGTAATATTTTTTCATATAAATATTATGTGTGTAAGTAACCCACTGTAATCTTGATTATGCCTTAACCGTGTTTCTATTCTCTTGTCCCTGCTTGCAAAATATTGGTAACACTTTAGTGTGCAGAGCATGACAGAATCTTTATGATGATAAATATAAGCTTAACACACCAAAAAGATTTAAAAGTCAAACAAACAATCAGGTTGCAAAAATTCATTTGTTAACAATGCATATAAGGAAATAAAAATGAAGACCATGAGAGCAATTCAAGTAGACAATAGAGACTAGGAAAGAATACTGGTGGGAAGAGAGTCCACTTTTTCAACAGCATTTGGAAAGAGTGCATCTCCTCCAGTATTTATAGCTTTTGACTTCTTTTGAGTGGTCTGTTTGTGAACGAGACTTACGATTATATAGATAGTATATTTGAGAATTTTATATACCTCAGTAAGTTGGGTAATTCTAACAAGGTTGGGAGTTCATTCAATCCATGTTTTTTTTTTGAGGTTGGTGCAGTGATGTCCTGTGTATGGAGTTCCTGCTCTAGCTATATATATATATATATGATAGTTTATCATATTATGTTGTTAAGATTTGTTAAGATTGGTAATATTGAATCAATGGTGATTTTAGTACTTGGTGTTAGGAAGTTTTAATTTCTATAGAGCGATCCTTTTTTTTGTTTACTGTTTTGATGGACAGGTTGATAACCATTTTTGGATGTTATGGAGACATCAATAAGGATTTTTGTGAGTTTAGTCTGTCTAGAGATGTATCTGAACAAACCAGTGTTGAGTCGTCCGCATATTGAAATACAGGTGCCCTCGGGAATGACTGTATGGTCATTAATGAAGACCGGTATTCTGCCACAATACTGCTTGTTTCCTGTCTGAGGAGGGCTTAAAACCAGTCTAGTGTCAAGTTATCCAGGTAGAGGTTTTTTTTAAGGTTTGAGTTAGTGATGGTTGACCATATCAAATGCATTATGGTTTATTGTGTCAGTGAAGGAGAGAAGGGCAGTTGTGGTACTGTGTTTTTGTCTGAAACCATGCTGGGAGTTTAGTTGGCTAGTAGGGATAAGTGGATAAGATAGTTGTGCATACATTTTTCTACCATCTTTTTTTAATTTTGGGGACGATAGTTCAGTGGATGTCCTCCTTTTATGAGTGGTATTATACATGATATTTCCCCCAAAGTTGGTACATTAATGAGGATAGAAACTGGATAGCAAATAACATCTGCAGCTTTTTTAGGTATTCTTGGGAGATGGCTTAAGTTTCTGTAAAGGGGCTCTATTGAAGATGTAGGGACACTTTTAGGAGGAAGGTCTTTAAAGGTTGTGGTAGTGTTTCCATGATCGGTTGGCTACAAGAGGATAGTTGGTTGGCTAAGGTTTTGATAATGTTTGTGATGATTTACCTGGGTGGAGAAGGTTATTCAAGCCTGCCCAGAATTTCTGAGGGTTATTTTGTGCTTATTCTGTAAACAAACAAAAAAGTTTTTTTTGTCAGCTACTATTTTTTTTTCGCATTTAGTTGTGTTATTTCATACATTGGTCTGGGATTGTTTTGGTTGTTTTATTTCTGAGTTTTATTTTAAGTTTAGATTCAGTTGAGAGCCAGGGGCAATCTTTGTTTTAGTTTTTAGTATGGATAGGAAGGTGGTATTGAAATGTTCTACTGCTTCATCTAGGGAAGATATTTGAATGGTGTCCAGTTACAGGATTGCAGCTCATTTTTAAATTTTTATGGGGTCAAAGTTTTTTGTTTCTTATAGATCTAAAGACTGGAACAGTGGAATTGTCTGGTTTATTTTTAGTAATATATGTGATAAGGTGGTCACTAATTTCATTAGGCAGGGTTCAGTCAAGAATGCTTTTTGATTAGCATTTCCCATTCTGGTGGATGTAGTAATAGTTTGTGAGTAACCATGAAGGTTGATGTTAGTGGGGTTATTATCATTAGAGCATAGGTACCAATCAATGTTAACATCATCATATATATAGTTTCTTTGTGGTAGTTATTCATTAGCCAGTTTAGTATATTCTCCAATGTATAGACATTGTGAATCTTTAAAGCAAGTTTCAGTATTAGACAACTCCGCCACCTTTTTTTTTTTATCATCCTGTATTATATATATCCAGGTGGGATGAGTTCATTGTCTTTGATCTCTGGTTTTAGCCATGTTTCCGTTAGACACATTATATCTGGTAGGTATCATCTAGGAGTGCATGTAAATTATGCACTTTGTTGTTGACACTCTAATATTTAGATGGAAAATTGGGGTGGATATCTCAGACCTTGAGATATTTTACTGATGTATTCTAGGAGTTTTTGAATTTTTGTACTAGTCTGGGATAGCTTGTTTTTATGATAGTTGAGGTTAACGTAGTGGATGAATTTGGCTTTAAAAGGGTCGGATTGTTGGTGTGGAGTTTAAGACAATTTGAGACCCTAATGCTGTTGTTTGTTTTCTGTATATGGTTGGTCTTCATATTTACTAATATGGTATAAGCTAGCTAACAGAGATAAAAAAAAGCAAGGATTATTATTTTTCCTATATTCATGGTGCTTAGCAAAGTAAAACTGTTTCAGATGAGTGAGTTAATGGGTGTTTTCAGGGATTTGATTGTGATAGGTTTATGATATAAAGAGTAGTGAGGCCCAGAAAACAATCAGTGAGCTATGGAAACAGCAGGTAAGTTTGTAACAGAGAAAAAAGGTATTTGTTAAACTGAGCTGTACTCTATGAAGATGTATAGGGAACAAGTATCAGAGATTATGCAGGTAGGAAAGAGATGAGAGAGGTAAGGAGTTAGTGAAAAGTAGATATCAATCCCAATGGTAGTCTTGGGGGAGACTAACTTAGAATGGGGAGAGGGACAGGGGCTAGTGGCTGCTGGCAGTCCTGTGTAGGTAGCTAGACTAGGATAAACAGGACAGAGTTTATGGCTGACACATATGAGAATAACATACTTTCACAATCTTTAATGGGCGATCTCTTTAAGATGAGGAGTGAGGGTTAGAAGGTGGAGTTCTGGTCTCCCCGGAGGGGCAGAGTCAGACAAAGCCGTGAGTACAGGGTCCACCTAACAAACTATTAAAATAGGACAGAGAGAGGAAGATAAGCAAGTTAAAACAATGTAAATAAAGAAAGCAATATTCAATAGTTAGCAATATTCAACTTAAACAGGTATCTAATAGGCAGTTTCATTTATAGTATAACATGATAACTAAAAGCATTTGCTGAGTATACATTTGTTTAAACATAAGAATAACAGTATGAGTAAGCTTAGTTTCATATGTTAAAACAGTTAAAAGACAACAACATACATCACTACTATGCAACTGTTAAACAAAGGACTACAATGTTAGCCTGAAGGATTATACAGTTGAAAGGTATTTCCAAATATATTTCCAGATAGACAAAGATTTACAAATATTTAAAGCAGATGCTTAAAATCCTGCCCTTACAATTACAATTGGGTGAATATATGAATACAAAAAGGTTGTCTTGGTTGTAAAAGAATAGTGTATACACATCGCCTACCCATATAACACCAATAAGTTTAATCCTATGGAGAAATACATTTAAATAATTAATGATTAACACTCCTGTTTAGGCACCAGTAAAATCCGGTATGTAGTGTACACAGATATCATAGGAAGCTTCAACAGTCGCTAAGCTTTATAAGTAGTTTAAACAGCTTATAAGCTTTATAAGTAGTTTAAACAGTCGCTAAGATGGCAAAACATGCCTTATAAACAAAAACATTTATATGTCTCTCTCCCTATCACTGTCTGTTCCCCTTACTTGTGTGTCATCTGTCTTTGTTATCAGCATTTGTGCAATGCCTGGCACCAAGCAGCAGCTATAACGGATGGTAAATATCAGGTCATGGCTTATGGCAAAACCTTGTCAGTTGTTGCCTTTGGCTGCATTAGTCTGCTGCCCCTTGTGCTACTGTGCTTAGCCATACTGCACTGTGGAAAGACAGCCTGACAGCACTATGAGAACACAGTTCTTATCATATGTTGAACGGGCTGCAGAGTTCAATGTACAGCATGTGAGATGCTTCAGTTGTAACTACTGCTATGAAGTGTGCTGCACACAAACTTCCTTGCTTCACAGTGTTTCCATAGTCCCTCCAAATATGTGTCTTTTGCCATCCAACATATGCCTTCTTTTGTGGTATGATTAGCTATTGATCATGTTAAGAGACTGTTGAAGCAGATTGACAGCTGTCTGAATACAGTATCAAGTCTAAAAATATTGAACATTATAATTTCTCATTAAATTTTGCCATATGGATTTATATATAGATCTGTAATTCCACCAGCAGTAACATGCTTGGTCCTTTATGTGGTTCATAATCAGCCCAAAACTGGTCATACCTTTCCATCAATAAGTGCAAGACATTTGGCCAAATCAAAGATTTATGTGCTAACAATCTTATTACACTAGGCTGATCTTAAAAGTCTTGCTGATATACACACAGAAGGAGACGCAATGAATTATTTTGCATTGTCATGCATTTTCTGTAGCTTTTTAAGTATGACACCTACACATATATTATCATGTAGTGACTGTAGTCCTCAGTGACAGTCACCAGGTATGAGGATGCTCAAAGTATGCACTTTTATTATCCATATAATATAACGAATTATGAGTGGTTTGCCAATGCTAACCACATTATTATATGTTTGACAGATGGTTGCCAAGAAATTCAGCTTCACAGTGAAGCTTGAGAGGTGAATCTTGGCATCCATGTTGAGAACAAATATTAGGTTAGCATCAGTGAACCACTCATAATACTGTGTTTTGCATATTATCTGCACCATGTACTATAAGTTGCAGTAAAAAAAAAAAAAAAAAAAAAAAAAAACGCTAAGCGTTTACTGGCTTTCAAAGTCATACAACACTTAGTGGGCACTTTCAGAAAGGTAATGTAACAGTCCCTTATGTTTACACTCACTTTTCTTGCATCTTAACTGTCCAGATTTTTGCCTCATATGTTGGGCGTCTTCCTTATAAAGTCTGTGGGTTTCAGACAAATTACTGTGGATTGAAGATACTAAATAATGGCATGCATTTAGGTTTTAGACTTCATATCCTTCAGAAAAGCAGACAAGCACACATCTTATTCTAATAACTTTCCAAGTTTAAAACAGGAAGTCAAGGGTATGTTACTGACAGACAGCAGGCAGAAACAAATCTTGTCTTCTGCCTCTGTCATTTGTACTGGCATATTTTACTGCCTAACCTGAGAATCGACCTTAACAGTTTCAGCAGGGGGATGCTTAACATTTGTTAAGGTCAGGTCATGTACCACTCTAGCTCTTAACTGATATCTCTTTTTCCAAATGTCGGAGCATAATCAGCACGCTCCATGCACTATATGTACTTTACTGCTATTATCATGAAAAATGTGCAAATTATAACACAGAAAACATTAATGTAATGCACATATTTTCTGAAATGGATCAGAATCAGAATTGTTTATACGTCTGTACTCCTTACTTGCATGAAGGTTGGCATGGAGTACCATAAACCACTGTTAATTCCCATTGAAAGTTTAAAGCCTCAACATGTATTTATTCATAAACTAATATTTTGCCATCAGTTATGCAAATAGACTGAAGGAAGAAGTTTTGACAAAAATGAAGTATTGTTAGTGGCTTGTATTACGTGTGTATGTTGCAATGCACTGTTGTACTCAACATATGATTTCACTGTGATGCTGTCTAAACACAACATACTGTAAAGTCTGTGCACTCCAACACATTACACTTTCAAATGATGCACAGTACTGTGGGACCTTAGCACACATACTTGCTGAGTGGTATTAAGTACTTTCATATGTTTGACCTGTATGTTTTTTATTTGCATTGTACATTGTCTAAGTTTGAGGAAATATTAACCAAGACACACAAAATGATGAGGATTTGCATACAACCATAATGAACTGGACAGTCAGGAATGCTTGGTTGTCAATAAACTGTTTCACAGCTGTGATTATCATCCATCATTGACATTGTTAATATACCATAATGTGAAACAGCTACATCTCACACACACTGCCACAATGTAAATGAATGAAAGGGTATATAATGAGCAATATTTCATTACTTGTGATCAACACATTGCTGTTTTTATGCTTGTCAAGTCACATTCCTTTTCCCCCAAATATGTGATGCACACTATTTTCTCTACAGCACACTGGTGTGGTTATCCGTACAAATGTACATTATCTCACACTTAAAGTCAGACTTCTCCTCTGGTGCTTGCAGTTGATACAACATACTTTAGGTTCTGTAATTAGATATGTAGGTATTCAAATACAATAGTGTAGTGCACGGTAAGCTGGGCTTCAAACTCACATCTGATGTGTAAACCTCCACTCGGGAGAAACATTTTTATGGAAGAAGGCTCTCCCATCAATTTGTTCCACTTTTAGCCAAAACATCTTCTCTACAAGCTGATGAGGTCATCTTTTGATTATCTAGTTCAGACATTTCCTGTACATCATGATTGATACTGTGTACTCTAGATTGTGTAACTATATAGGTAGGTGGTCTGAATCCAGCAGTGTGGAATCAGTATGCGTTTAATGAGTGCGATCTGTATGTACACTTCCAGTCAGTAGAGACATTTACACTGGGAGAGGATTCCCCCATCAATTTCTTCTACTTCTAATACAAGAAATTGTTCTGCCACACAAGTATGAAGTCATCCTTTCAAATGTGCTTTACCTCTCACTTAAATTAAGAGTTCTTCTTTGGCACTTGCTCTTGATACTGTGTATTTGAGGTTATGTAAGTAGATAGGCTGGTGGTTTGAATCCAGCAGTGACAGACTGCTCTGAGTTTGTGTCTCTCTCTACTGCTCGGTAGGAATAGCTTCAACCACAGATCAGGTATGTAGTGTGCTCTCCCACGACTTTCAGTCCCTTTTAGTGCACGTGTGTCTCTCTCTACTACTAGGTAGGAATAGCTTCACCCACAGATCTGATATGTAGTGTGCTCTCCCATGACTTTCAGTCCCTTTTAGTGCACACATCACCCTAGCAAAACAAAGGTGATGTCATCCCTTCAAATGTGCACTGTATCACACTTGTAATCAAACTTCTTGTGTGGTACTTGTCATCCATGCAATGTCCTCTAGCTTGTGATCTTAGTTAGGTTGTTGATTCGAATCCATAGACCCCATTGTATCAGTGTGTTTGTGAATGTACATGTATGTTAGAATAGCATCATCCCCAGATCTGATATGTAGGTATATACCTGGAGCGGGCTGTTTCAATGTTTTTGGTCCATTTTAGCCCAGACAACTGCTTTGTTAAAAACTGATGACCCTATTTGATGAAATGTGATTTTTATCTCACCACTGGATTAAGACTTCCCCAGTGGTGTCAGGAAATGGTGCTTACAGATTAGCAAGGCATGCGTTTGAATCTTGTAAGGCATTAGTTTGAATCTGGCATTCAGTCAATCTTGCTTATGTGTGCATATGTATAGTCACAGGGATGACTGGATTATTCAGCACTTGTGGTTATGTACACTACTATCATGCAAGATTTTGACACCAGGAGACAAATTACACCACTCTTTTAATCAATTCTAAGCCACATGTATGCTTTGCAGCACTATGACAATTCCATGCCTTCAAATATACTATACAACTGCAGTAAAACATTGGCTGTGGCATGTGCAGTCAATACAATATACTGTAGCTTGTGTACTAAGACAGGTGTTTAAACCCAAAGAGATTAAGTAGTAAGAGTGTGTTTGACTCTAGTGCTGGGGATAAATGTCATCTACACAGTTCTAATGTGAACAGTGTGGGAGGGCTCCTCCTTTACTGTTAGCCCAAACAGCTGCTATGCATAGCGATATACTGACATTTCTACACACCCAACTCAGTTGTCAAGGGACTGAATACACATGACGTTTGCCTTGATGTACATGCATGTTACTATATGTCACATGACCATACTCTTCATTTTGTAAGTAATTACATGTCACATATTCTATAGTTAGACAACTGTAACTACGGATAGCAGAACAGTATTCTGATAATATGCTGGTCAAAGCAATGGCTCAATATATGTATATGTGACTGGACTGCAGTACATGCATACGCAGCATGTATGAACAGTCATACTTTTTTACCATTCACAACATGCAGGTTGCTGCCACACATACTTTTTCTCTGGAATTAATACTATTATTGCAATGATTTCACAGGTTTTCGTGATTCTTCTCATTAAGTCCCCATTGTTAAATGCATGTACAATGCCATTACAACTTCATTATTGTTTACATCACTCACATAAGGCATTAAAAGGGTTATAGTTTTTTAACTTGTATGTATGTTCTAACATCAGTCTTATGTATGCACATTATTTCATTTGATTACACACACAACATATATCACAATGGCAAACTAGGTTCATACATCTGTAACACAGGTGTAGCTAGGGGTCTATATCACATAGTCGAAGTCTTATAACTTCAAACACGTAATGTTTGAACCATTATGTTCGAAGTTACAAAACGTCAACTATGGATAAAAAAAAAACAATGAAAAACAAAATAAACTGTTTTAAGCAGGGAGGCAAGCCCCCCTGCACCCCCCACACACCCCCACTACTTAAATATACCAATTTTGAGATTGCACCCCATTGAACAAAATGGAAACCTCCACTTATGGAGATTTCCATTGAAATGCTCAAGCTTTTATAAATTTGAACTTATGGTCTCTACCATATGAGGTTCGAACTTGTAAAAGTTCGACTATGTGATGGGAACCCTGTAGCTAGGCATACTCAACGTACTCCAATGAGTAGAAATTTTTCTGAAAATGACTCAGAAAATGTATAATAGTAACAGTACATAATGTTTTATATCTGTATGAACTATTGTGTAATGTACATTCATATACAACCTGTGCTTTTGCGTGACAATTTTAACTATAAAATAGTTTTTTTACGGTAATCAGTGACAATAAGTGACAATAAAAGTCCCTTTTTGGAGTGCATAGGACAACAGTTTGTGAGTTGAGCATATTTTTTTAAATGATAGGTGGGTGTTGGGGCCAACAGCATAATGTTTGTTACAACATATAACCTTCTGGATACACAACTGACATGCACTACCTGCAGTGTATGCAATATCACCTAATGTATCTACCTTCCTTGACTGGTGTTACCTCATCTCTCCAATTAAACATCATTTTACATGTTTCACATTTGCTCCCATTGTTAAACTGTAGCTGTGTCCCTCTGACATTGTTGTATTATGTAGATGTGTCCCTAAGTGGACATAATTACTTCTACAGTTATCAATAATTATTAATTGCTGGTGTTTGTACATTAACCTGCTTATATATAAATACATGTTACTCATTAAACACTCCCTCCGACCTCTTAATTATGGACTAACCTTGTCTCGTGCTGTTGTTTATACTGTGACCTTGAGCCTCTCTCCTCCTCACTGACACTGCTAGCAGGTGTTCTGCCCAGAAACAGGTCCTGCCAAAAGTGTAGGGCTGTTCAGCAGTTTGCATATTCAATGAGCACCGCTGTTCATCGCTCTAACATGAAGAAAATGTGTAGACATAGCTTGGCATGTGTTAATGAATCCCTGAGACAGACGTATTTGCATATAATATATATATATATATATATATGTGTGTGTGTGTGTGTGTGTGTGTGTGTGTGTGTGTGTGTGTGTGTGTGTGTGTGTGTGTGTGTGTGCGTGCCTGTAGGTAAAATATATACATAGTACATTGCCATATGATATGAAATATTTTGTGTAGATTTAGAGAGATGAGTGGTGAGGCCATGATGAGCCCTGAATTAATCCATTAAGGACTAATTAGCATATAACATATCCTATTCCTTTTTTTGCAAGGTTTGAATTACTGTTACCAATTCTAGTCATTTGGTTCAGATATTAAAATAGCCTTTATATAGTTTCTGCAGCTTTTCACAAATATGGTTATAAGCAGCTTTGTTTAATATTTTTTAATTTTTTTAGATTTGTTTTTAATAATACGTTTTAGGTAGTCTGGTTAGGACTATGTTAGTATTTTTTTACATTTTAGCTTTGATTGGACAATTGTTTGTTGAGGTTATTTATTTATCTGCTTTCTGTCAGACATTTTCTGACAAGTTAACTTGTTAATCAAGGTATTGTTTTCTCTTTCTTCATACGTTTATTATTATTATTTTTTTTTTAATTTTGCTAGATTTTGTTTTTATGGGTTATATTAAGGTGGTTTGTATTGTATTTTAGTGGCCTCTCTGTGACTATTTTGAAAATTAGGGTTTTAAGTTTCTTTTTTAACATTCTGGGGCAGAGGTATTCCGAAAGGGCTAGTATTGAAATACAGTGCTAATTAACAGCAGCTGGTGCTTGCAATTCTGTGCTACTTTTGCATAGTGGGGCTACGAAATCATCTGAAATGAATGTTATGGCTGATCATGAAAGTCAGATAGAGATGTAACCCACTTACTTGAAACTGGGACAGAATTAGAAATTCTGAAGTGGATTAATAAACTTAATAGAGTGCCAGTAGTCCTTTCAGAATTCCTGCTCCTGATTTTGTAGCATTGTTACTTTGTAGTTAGTTGGAGAAACGTTCTCGTTTGTGTATACACTAGGTATAATTGGGTTGTGTTTAGCATTTTTTGTATGTTTTAGAACAGTTTTGAATTAATGATGATTTAAAGTGTAGTTGATGCAGTCTGGTTATTACTTTGCTCTTATTTTTTTAGTTATTTATGTTTGTTTTATTTTTAAGCATACAATCTGGCTTGTAGGATTGTCCAAGATGGCTGATTTAATGTTTTGTGTACATGTGTCTCTGTATTTTGTGTATGCAGAAAGTTCTACTTTTTATTTATTTATTTATGTATCCTTTTTTGATAAGATTAGTCCCACTAGGCTATTAGCCCTTTTTCAGAGAAGACCTCAGGTGATATACTTCTAGGGGAATTTGGCCAAGGCATTATGCAACTTCCCCTTTTGTTTTCAGTTAGTGCTATCATATCTTCTACATCCACTTGAGCTATCACCAACTCATGCAGATGGGGCCTTGGTTTAATATCTCATCTGAAGGACAGCACACCCAGTAGTGAAGCATCCCTCTAATACTGCACTGCAAAGTAAGCAATCAATCTACCTCATGTGGGAATAGAACCCACAGCCTTCTGCGCCAAAAGCAAGTGTGCTACCTGCTGTGTCACTGACACTGCATTATTCAGTGGAGTCCTGAAGAGAAATTTACAGGCATATACATAGCAAAAGATATTTCACTGAAAATGATATAGTTTCAGCAAAATTATTGCACAGAAGCATATAAACTAGACAAAGTATACATTCAATTTTATTGGAATAATCCACTATGATTCGTCATCACTTAAGATTCTGACAAATAAACTTGCTGTCAAGCTTTTAAATCAAGCAAACATCTACCCAAATGTGTGGCAATTACAGTAGTAGCAGCTAAAGTGGAAAGATGAAGGGAAAAATATGAGAACTAAGATAAAAATTAAATATGCCCACAGTGGGTCTTTTGAATGTTAAAAGATCACTTGTGGCTTAGTCAAGTGTCTTAGTTATAAATTTAACTACTGCTGCACATAGGTGTTTTTTGGGGGGGGCTTATACATGTGCAGGTACAATACCTTTCTTCAGTCACAAACATGCTTTTTCAAGGGCCTGCTACACTACAGGTTTTGCAATTACTGAGTAGCTGGTTAAACTGCAAATTAGTTAGGATGGGGGGGGGATTCATGGCCAGTTGGAATCAGGAAGAAACATACTATGATTAATCATAAATGAGATTTGAGAAATGTCTTTAACATGTATAGCTGATCTAGCGTATGTGCTGTTTAAGGAGATCTTATGTATATGTTGTTCAAAAATATTATCTATCAGTACTCCTAATAGTTTTGTTTGAGAGATCAGTTAAACCTATGCATTATTTAAATATATAATGTTAATGCTGACATGATTACTAGTGATGGAGTTTGGTGTGAAGAAATTTGGTTTTGTTAGCACTTAATTTTAGATTGTGGAGTTTCAGAGTTTATTTATTTTTTAATAGAGGTAAAGGATTCTTCTGTGAAATAGAATTATTATGTGTTGGACAGCTTTGGCTTGCTTTGTAGCTGAAATGAAGGTATTGAATAGTAAAGGACCTAATACTGAGCTCTGTGCTACTTCTACAGCGACAAGTAATGGAAAGGAATAAGGATTTCTCAGTTAAGACTTTGTATTCTAGTGATGAGGTAGCTTCTGAACCATTGTATTGAGCTACAACTGAGAAAAAATCACAGGTGAGGTATGCAAGTAGGTTGTGAGATACTTTATCAAATGCTTTGCATAGGACTAAAAATAACACAGTAACTATTTCCCCTCAGTTATATCTCTGACTCTTTCTCTTCATTTGGAACAATCAAAAGAAGTGCATCATCAGTGCTATCTGCTGACCTAGGTTAACTTGGGATAGGAAATTATTGTCAAAAATATATGAAAATATTTCCTGATGTATATACTTTTCAATTATCTTACTGAGAGGAGAAATAATATTAATGGGTCTAGAGTTAGATATACTTAAAGATGAACTTCCTTTTTTGAAAAAGTATTATATGTGACTGTTTCCAGATATGTGGAACATAAAGACTCTTTTATCGAGCAGTTTACAAGTACAGATGTGGAATAACTTATTCCACTGGCAGCCATCTTTAAGAAGCCTCCTGGTAGTTTATCTGGGGTGAGTATTGCTGGTTTTAGCTTTACAACTGTACCAAGAGGGACAGGTTTTACAGTGAGTGTTTGGGTTGAGACTTTTGTTAGAGACAGGCTCTTGCTTTGGGAAAATGGAGTTTTGGTTATGACTGTTATCACTGATATTGTTGGTTAAAGTAGTTGTTTTGCGAATAAAGGACTTAATTTACCATATTAACAAAGTAGGCTTTGAATTTGCAAACAGAATGAACGCTAGATTCAGAAGAGAGTGGGTTTGGTTGGGATTTGTGGCAGAGCTTGGTAAGGCTATTTACTGTGGTACAGAACTTCATTGGATTTAACTTATGAGACTGCTGCAGATTTGCATACAAGTTTTTTTTTGTCTTGGTTTATAAAGTTATTTGTTTTTTGAAGTGACAATAGAGCTTGAGGTTGAACTCTGTCATTATACCATATTTTCCAATCCTTATTTCTGGCTAGCAATAGCTGTTTTGTTGTATTAATTAACTATGTGGGTTTGGAGGACTTAACTCTTTTGCTGTGCGCAGTACCTAGGACATTGAATATGTTTAAGGAATGTGTCATTATGTTATGACTGCTTTGCCTAGAGGTAGATATTGTAAGGGGTTCCAATTTCATTGCATTAGTAATGTTATCATTGTTGATGTTAGAAAGCTTATTCGCCTTCCTGTACTCTTAATTTTTGTTGAGTTTGGGTTGAGCCAATTTTATCAAGATGGGAATGTCACTGTCTTAATAATGATAGGCCATGTTGTAAAGTTGTCTGGGTTACTATCAAAATTAATATCACACTTCATTTAATAACTATGTACATTTTCAGAGAAGTGTCATCTGTGTGATAGGTGTGTGGGTCACATGTTTATCAAAGGACACAATTCTACATTTCTTCGCATTTAGTTTTAGGTTATAATTTGGGTACCATTTATTTGTACATGTCAGACCCCCCCTAGAGAATATGTGAATCATATGTAGAGTTTATGATAGCTCTGAGTTTGCAAGCATCCACAAACTTAGTCAGCCACAGGACCCAATTTCAGCTTTGACATCAGAAAAGTATCCTTAGTAGAAGTAACCCCAGAAATGATCCTTGAAGAACCCCATAAGTAATCCACCCAGCCATCCAGCTAGCCTCAACCCCTTTTTCCCATATTTACACATGAGGTTGGGGTGTCACTTTAACAGTGACAATCATCTAGAGCCAAGGTTCTCACCACTTGGTGGTTAGCCCTCCCATGGACCCCAGCAGTATTGACCCCTTTAAATTAGAGGATCCCCCTACACTGATGCATTGGGTTCTCTGAGATGGTTTGCTATCTAGTGGGTTACATAAGAGGTTACATTTTGATTGATTAGCTTGTTGACAATGCTAGAATGTGGGCTGGTGTCAAGGGCTTTCACCAGGTTGAAGAAAGTAGTATACCAATTTGCCTTCATCCAATGGTTCAATGGCTTGTTCAAAGAAATACACTAACATTAGAAGGCAAGATCTAGTGTTAAAAAACTCAGACTGGTCTGGCTGAATAGATTATAGACTAGAAATGCCATTGTTTATAAGTTCCATAATGATGTTCTCCTTTGTCTTGCAAATAAGGCTAGTTAGGCCTAGTTTGCAGTTTCCAAAGTCAGTGATCCTTGCTCTCTTATAGAATGGGATGACCACATCTGTTCTCCATTCACTGGGTATAAATTCATTGGAGAAGCTCAGGCTTAACAAATTTAGAAGCAAGTCAATAAAGGCTGTGTTTGCTGCTTTGTGGCTGACAAGAAAGCAAGCTGATTCATAGAGCTAGCATTCCTGCAGAACTGCAGCTAGTTCATCAAGTGCAAATCCCTGAAGTGGTGTCTCTTTGACTCAAAGCTGAGGTGCATGAAAAAAAAGTTTTATTGAAAGCACTTTTCCTCTGAACTTGTAGCACCACAGACTGAGCGATTCAGCAGTGACCACAGAATGTAGTATCAACATTCATTTATGAAGCCTGTACTGCACTTCTTCCCCCACCTGTTGATTGCACCCCTTGACAGCTTAATCCCATGGAAGTTATCACCTTCACCTCACCCTAGTTGCAGTTCTGGTCCTTTGCCTTGATGAATGCCCTCAGGACTTGGCCCGGAGTGATATGGGGGCTGCAGGCATGCTGAAGTGTTGAGGAAGTTTACAGGACATAGGACTGTAAAGCTAAAGCTAACATTTT